>NC_061512.1:24039102-24339102 GCF_022539505.1 Lolium rigidum | reverse complement strand
AATTAGAAAAAAAAGGAATAAAAATCCTTCGCCCCGGCGCGCGTCCGTAGCCCATGTGGAGGCCCTTTAGTTCCGGTTCACAGTGTTTAGTCCCGATTGCGCAGTCTTAGTTGCAAAACCGGAACTAAATGACCTTACAAACCGAGACTAAAGCCCTATATTCTACTAGTGACATGCACCCGGGATCAGTTTCATGAGAAGTAAAGGCGACAGACAGCCAGCAAAACTTTTAAGCTAAATTTGACATACTATTTGTGAGAGAAACTAATTGTTTTAGTTTGAACTTTAAAAATTGGGTACGAAACTCAAACTGCATATATTTAATAATATCTAGTAGATCAATCCGATGACCAGTATGGTGAAATTACAGCTTGCGTTGACATCAAATTAAGAGAAACATGTTTAAATTTCAATTGTGAATAAAGAGATAAGAAATAAAGCGGCAGAGAGAAGGGAGCAAGTTACTTTTTGACGTTGTTATAGTGTGATCCAAATTCATATACTAAAGGGAGGCTAACTTCTGACGAGATCGTTGGCACCGCCTATATATACATCTTGTAAGCCGCCGGCTAGGGTGGATCAGATTATAAGATAACACACGGCGTTTGTAAACACTTTCCGATATAGTGAAGTTTTGCTGGCTGGTGACCGTGGTTTTTTCCCTTTCTGTGTTGGAAGGGATTTTCCACGTTAAATCTTGTGTCTCCGCTGCGTTTACCGTTATCGTTCTTCATTATTTGCTTGTCGTTTTTATAAAAGACGTGACACCGCTAAATTGGACAAAAGAATAGTCAAATCATCACTTGAGAAGCAGGTATTGTGGTCAGTTCTCAGAGTTTAGGATTGTTATTTAAACTAAATCAAAGTTCAGTACCGTAGTGGCGCACCCAACGACTAGAGTTTGATTCAGCTAGTCCCGCTTCTACTATATCAGTAATATCTAGTTTCTCCTAGACACTATTTTCATTTCATTTTTTTTCTAAAGTAGAGGGTGGTAAAGTGGACTTCTATGTCGCCCGGATTTGCAACAACTGAGCTGAGCACATTTTGAAACTTTGCAGAAGTTTATACCCCGTGACACAATTATATAGGTTATTATGTACACACGGGGTTGGTTGGGGTCGCAGTGACGCACCTCAACAATCGGAGTTCGAACCCTGTCAAGAACGAATTTCTGAAATTGTCACATCTAATCATGTTTCTACTATAGCAGTAGTGTCTAGTTCCTCCTAGACACTGTTTTATTTCCAAAAAAAAAAATCTGAGGGAGAGGGGTGGTAAAGTGGACTTCTATGTCGCCCGGATTTGCAACAACTGAGCTGAGCACATTTTGAAACTTTGCAAAAGTTTATACTCCGTAACACATTTATATAGGTTATTATGTACACACGAGAGCACCTGTCCTAGTGGCAACCGACAAATGGAGACAGGATGAATGGACAAATGGGCGTCATCGCACACGCATCGCAACTTGATCACAAGAACAATGAGTGATCAGTAAAGGCTAGACGGAGAGAGACTGAGATTCAGATGTTCAGTCACCTACGTCCACTGTCCTAATTCTCAAAATGGACTAAACCTGGTAACGAACACTGGTAAAAGATAAATATCGCTGGAACAGAAACACTGGTCTTCCTCCGAAAAATTAGCACCAGGGATGCATTTTCCATGAGCCAACAGTACTGTTGTTCACACGCAAAATGCAGTGAAATGTTTAGCGATCCTCAGGAGTCAGGATAGCATAATATCCACCTACATCTGCAACACATCACCTTACATAGCTAAGATGCCGCCGTAACCTGTCAAAATGGAGACCCATGATCGAGCACACAGTTTGAAACTGGTTTAACCTGCAAGCGCAAGACATCCTAACACACGAGCAGTCCTAGCAATTAGTAGTACTTAGTAGCCGTTAAAGGGATATCTGAGGGAGATGTAGAGGAAACAAGGCAGAGTTTTCCGTTGTTCCTTTTCTTTGAGCGGGCCAGTATCAATGGTTGATTATATTACTCCTCCGCAGCCTTCTCGGCCTTCCTGCAATCATGCCACGGAGATCAAAAGGCGTCAAAACTGCACCTCCAACCGCAGATCAAGCTAACAAGGGGTTTAGATATGTCCATCTTGCTCTATAGATGATGGATTCGATCTATCATGGTAATAACTCAAGACTAATAAATGTCATCCTTACCTCAGCGCTTCCCTAATCTCTTCACTCTTAGGGTCCAGCTGCAGCGCCTCCCGGAATGCATCAGCGGCACCCTCGTGGTCCTGCACATTGAGAAAATATCAATACAATGAGAGGGATGTAACTCTCATGCTTAGGTGAATTTGGAAATTCTACCAGAACTAAGCATTTGGAAACTCTACCAGAATGAGGGAGGTCTATGAGCAGACCTCCTTAGGGCCAAGTACCTGGGGGATAATGACTTATTCTCCCTGGCGGCCCCGAAGGCTGGCTCGCAATTCTGGAGGGCTATCCAGAAAATTAAGTGGTATTTCAAGCTGGGAGCTCGCCACAAGGTCCGCGATGGTCGTAGGACCTACTTTTGGATCGACTAGTGGACAGGGCGTGGCCCGCTTAGGGCCATCTTCCCTCACTTGTTTGCATGCTGCGACAACCAGTATGCGACGGTGGCAGGAGTTCGATCTGGCGAGGGATGGCGGATCCGATTCCGACGACCGTTTGGGTTGGTGGAGTCGGTAGAATGGGACAACTTGTGCAGGGTGTTACGTCTTCCAGACCTGTTTGAAGTGTGGTACAGCCGCCCCTGCGTCAGCTTGTGGTAAATGGAGTTAGTCGAGAATTGTCCCGAACCCTCGAGCGCCCAAGAAACCTCGTCTGACAGCTTCTAAGGGGTAGACTCCTAACAGGGGAGCAGCTGGCTAAACGGAAGGGTCCGTCTGACGGTAGTTGCGTCCTGTGTGGGGAATGGGAGGATTGCGACCACATCTTCTTTAAATGCCATCTGGCTAAGTTCATGTGGGCAGGAGCTAGGGAACTCCTGAAATGCGATTGGAATCCTACAGGGGTTGGTGACTTTGTGGCCATAGTCCGGGCCACTGCGTAGGCTAGTCTGGTTCACCTTTGCGGCACAATGATGGTCGCTTTGGAACAAGCTAGCTGTAGAGGGTACCGTCATCAATAGCCCAGCTGACGCCATCTTCAAAATGTCCATTTATATGCAGAGCTGGAGGGTACTGGTCAGACCGATGGACATGGACTTGCTGGACTCAGCTCTGGACGACGTTAGGAGGCTCTACGCGAGGACGAGGCGCTGAGCACGGCGACATTCATGCACCTGCCTACTTGCAGGCGTGGTCTTGCTTCTTTGCTAGTTATCAGTTTGTATCGGGGGCGGGTTGCCCTGTTGTATCGTATGATTCGTGTGGATGTTGGGTACCAGACTTGTAGCATCTAGATGTGGTCCCTGTGTGTGTTTGGTATCAGACGTGCGTGTATGTTGTGCTATGATCGCTTCGGCGTGCCATTGGGACTTTATATATAAAGCCAGGCCTGGTGACCTTATGTTTAAAAGAGGGAGGTATATACAAGTGGAAAGAATGTGTCAGATTGAGGGGAGAATCAGTACAAGCAGCTGTACCTTCATGAAGCTGAGGGCTGCACCTTCACGATACCAGGCCTTGGACCAACTGGGCCGCATCATTCTGCACTTGCGCGCGTCTTCCAGAGCTAGCACCCCATGTCTCATACGCAGCCAGCAGAGGCTATGGTTGGCATACATGGCAGCATCAGATGGGTTTACGTCAAGTACCTGCATTTACAATGAGAAAATGTGTGCTCAGTTTAGCTCAACAGGTTGGTGCAACAATCATGAATGGATATATTAACAGGCTCTGTGGAGCATACCGTTGCCTTTCCACCAGTTTATTTTCTCTACTTTTTCTCAAAAAAGGAGGCTTGGTCCTCGGCCCTCTGCATCATTAGTTTAATTAATGTCTGACCGATATAAGAAAATCACGGATATAAGTTGTCGTCTGACTTAAGGAAAGAAAGGGGATCTCACGATAAAGTGTTAAATGCAAGTGTTGCTGTATAAGAGAAAAACAATCCAATTGCCGTTATTTCATCATCGGGTGTAAGGCAGGAATGGCTCTATGGATATTCAGTTTATCATATACCATTAGACAAGCTGTAGGGCTACAGAGAAAACTAAAACACCACATTTTCAATCTTGAGACTGATGTTCTAGAAACTATTTGTTGTGCGATCTTTGCAATAAAAAAAATGTAGCACCAATAAATCCACGGGGTAATATTTGTAAAATATCCCCATTGAGTCATATGTTCGTTATGGAACCACTTGCGGAGTTCCATTGGAGAACTCAAAACCCAAGAAAATGTTGTTCCAAACAAGTACTACATAGGCTCATGCAGTTACCTTGCCATAGAAAGACATTGCTGTAAGGTAGTCCTTCTTTGCAAATGCTTCCTTTCCTCGTAACTTCCAATAAGCAATTCTTTCTTCCACAGAATATGCGGCCTGAACACACTACCATGTTCAGTTACTGGCATATTGAATGCAAGTTTCGACAGCAGAGTAACAAGTTAAAGTTCGAAAATTAAAATAATGTGCTGCCTGGTCCAAATTCCTTCAACCATAATCTCGGTACCCATACAACCATCACAACTGAATTCTGTCAGGAACTTTCCTATTGAACAAACATTCAATTCAAATTTGAATGCATAGCTCTATATTTAGCTACAAGGGTGCTTGTACCAAGAATTTATGACGAACGCTTGCTGATAGAACTAGGAGCCTACAGTTTCTTATCATGTACAAAACTTGACTATTTCTTCTTAAGGAAATCAAAGTGGAAACAATTTGAAGACAAAAGAGATCCATGCATGTAATGCTTACTGTGTGTTAAACTTTTGAATTTGTCAAGGAGAACAGATCATAAGCTATCTATAAGAGCACAACGATTTATTGTGATATAAGTAGAAAATACGAAGCAAACGCACATCAAGTTACATGGGTATAACCAGAACTGAAGTTACAAAAAAAATATACATGCCTAAAAAGGATGGTTAAGTGGAGAATTCATGTATTTAATTATCCCATCAACGCTCCAATCTGGCAGAGATGGAATTGGTTTTGTCCTAGAAAACAGAACTTCAACAAGGTCACGTCGGCCATGAGCTGCTGCTATCTCGACTGGAATTGTACCATGCTATATTATAACATCCCAAATTTCAAAACAAAGAAGAAAATGAGTTTCACTTATTCCAAAATTTGGAACCAACAAAAAACTTTATTTCAGTCCTATAAGGAGCATAGTGCTCATGCTTGTAGTTGATGATCTATGCCATGATTGTTTGTTAAAGTGTTTGAAAATAACATTAAACCCTAAACCTTGCTCTTTGGAGTCAAAATCAAATATTTAAGAAAAAGGGAAAATGCAACTAGCTTCACATATGAGGCTATGGCTATTTTTGTAAAACTTTACCCTAGGAACTTCTACCTTGTTTAGAGGATTGGAAAACCTTAATAAACACTATCTAGTACTTAACAAATCAAATCTAAGGTGAAACAAAAAGAAATAAAAATAAAATAAAAATGTCCATAGAGGCATATGAGAGGAAATGGCCAAAAATAGGAATTTGAGAATTGACCCTAAGACTTAGTGTGAATGGTGGGATCACTCCTCTATACCATTTCAACACTCAACAACATCAATTGGGTCAAGAAAAATCAAATCAAAAATCAAAGAAATGAAAATTTCAAGTTGCATGTGATGATGGTCACTTGTGCCATTTTTAACATGTACCCCACTTTGAGTCCTTTTATTAAGAGATTCTTAAACCAAACCTTGCCAACTCTTTGCACCTCATCCAAGACCTCATCAAGATGTACAACTTTTGTGTTGACCACTTTGACCAGATCTTTGACCATTGCTCCAAATAGTCAACCCAAGATGCTATGTTGAAACAGATTCTAGATTCCCCCACTTTTTAGAAATTTCACCAAACCTCTCCAAATTTCAAACCAGTGCCACACATTGTTGCCCAACATCATTTAGAACACAACCATGAAGAAAGTGGCCAAAATTACACACAAGAGAGACAATGGCATGAGACATATGAAGTGCACATAAAGTAGAATGGAAGTACAAGTCACTTTACCAACCCCTTTTCACTTTTCCTCTCTCTCTCCCTTGTCCTCCTTGAGAGTACACTTGTACCCTAAAGGCACATCAATGAAATGACCAAACCTTGGATGATCATCATCACACAAAACCATGCCAAGGACTATGCATGTGTCACATACACTTTTGCCTTTAATCAATGTGCACACCCCTAGCCCTATCCAACCATGCTCACCTTGTCAAACACACTCACCTCACCCCTCTTAAGCTTGCAGCACTCATAGACCAAGAAAATGATGCACCCAAGGACCAATGCCATGACATGCCCTTGATATGACCACACCATGCCAACCCTTGTCCTCCTCCTTCTCTGGTCACCCTCACCATGTCAAATGAACTCACCTCACACCACTGATCACCACCATGCAAAGGTTGACCCCAGGAGAGCCCTGCACACCTCATGCCACACCATGCCAGCCATCATGCCCACCAACATGTCACCACCTGCCATGGTCCTCTCCTCTCCCTCTGATCATGTCCCTAAGCCTCTCCTACCCTTGCTGAGCCTACTAGACATCATCCCAAGTCAAAGAGATGCATCCAAAACCCTGGACACGACGTGATCACCACGCCCAGGCCACACCAGAGCGTGCACTGGCATGTCTCTGGACACGATGGTGCACGCCCTGCACTCATCGTTGTCGTCCTCCCCTCTCCCTCTCCTTCAGCACGCTCACTCACCTACACACAAGGACGCTCCCAGACACCACCATTGGCTCTCCCGCGCCCTGTAGACAACACCATGATCGACCACCTACCGCCACGGTACTGCGCACCTCCATCACGCTCCTGCACGCCCTCGTCCATCATTTGCTACGCCAGCATGCTCCCTAGCCTTGCCTTGATGTCGCCTACCTAGCCCTGCCCTCGCCTTGCCCCTTCGCTCACCAGAACAGTCGCGCCGTGGTCGACCTCCACGGGCACTCACAGCACCTCCTCGCGCCTATAAATAGAGCAAGCCCCGACCCTTCTCCAGCACACCATTCGCCTCCTCTCCTTCCTCTAGTCCTCCTCGAGCTTTCTCTCTCGCCAATTTAGCCTGTAGCCGTCCAATTTCTCGCCGGAGCCCGCGGCGGTGCTGAGAAGGTCGACGCCGATTTCCGCCACCACTGGAGTCGCCGCCGGTACCAGAAGATCCGCCGTCGTCCGCAACATCGCCTCGCGTCAACGCTGCCGTCCGCCGACCGCCGGTGAGCTCGCCCACCCGCTCGTCTCGCCGCGCCAGTGAGCCCCTCTCGTCGACGTAGACGATGAGCGTGAGCCGTCGATCTTCATCCTAATCGTGCGTCTGATATTAGCCGGTACCGCTTCGGGTTTAAATAGTGACTGACATGCGGAGCCCACCTTGTCAGGCGGCCTGCTCGCGCTGGACGCGTAGTTGGGCCAGCCCAGTTCTTTTCCCCTCGTTTTGGCCCGTTTACTTTCCCGCCCGAGCCCAAAATTTGAATTCGTTTAATTCCTTTTAGTTTCAAATTCAATACTGGTGCTCACTTAGAATTTGAATAACTCTCAATCCACGCAACCAAATTTGATGAACTTTATATTGTTGGAAAGCATATGAACAGTTCCATCTAACCCCACTTGTTTGAACCCTATATCTATTGTAGAATTTGAATAGTAAAAATAACAAGTTAGAAGGTTTTCCAAATTCAAATAAATTTATAAAATCAACCATATTGAATTTTAAGGTGAATCCAATTGCTATATTTCACTTTTCCAAGTCTCTAATTGATTATGCAAAAATATGATATGGGTACTGTATATGATCATGGGCTAGGGCAAAATATTGGCTATGTAGTCAAATTCTAGCCCATTTAAACTATTTCAAAATTAGGGTTTCAAATCTATGAGGTGTAGCACCTCATTTAAATCATCTTCCCCAAGTGTTATGAAGTAATGTGATGACCTTAGTTGCAAGGTCTCATACTTGCTCACTTGAGGATCTTAAAAACACATAGTTACTTAAATTGCATGAGATAATAAATCTCATTTAAACCATTTTCCCCAAATAGTAAATATGAAGTGTTGACCTTGGTCAACATAATCTCATACTTGGTATTTGAGGAAATTAAATCTTAACAAGGTTCAATGAGAGGAAATTATTTCTCCAAACTAAAGAGAAACCCTAATCCACATTTCAATGAGAGGAAATTATTTTTCTAACACTAAGTAAGAAAACCCTAGCATAATTTTGGGTAGAAATGTTAAGTGATGATGCTAGATCATTTGTGTGAGCCATTAAGGCTAATTAAGTCTACTTAAGTATTGTTTGGTGATTGTATCCTCGTATTTCGTTTATAGACGCTAGTACCGGAGACTATCAAGAGGAGGAGGTTTTCTACCAAGAGGAAGAAGAAGAGAACTTTGATCACTACCCCAATCAAGGCAAGCTATACTCTTGCAAGTTACCCAAATGCAAGCTCTACTTGAGCAAGGCACCACTACCATACTACTTTGTGCTTTACTTTCCATGTCCCAATTTTTATTTCACAAAGCTTTTACTTTGTTTATCAAGTCTTACTTTTATAGTTAACTTGAGTCTAGATAAGGAGTAGTACAAGAACATCAAAGTTAGCCTAGAGAGCTACAAGCTAGTTAGCACCCCTCATGACTAGTTGCTAGTGCTAAACTAAAATTGACTACTCTAGATGGGAACTTGCGAAAACCAATGACTTTGAAAACCTTGGAATGATGAGTCATTCTATTGAAAGATTTGGAAGGTGAATATGACTTGTGAATGACTTGGTGAAATTTACCAAAAACTGATGGTTGGGTTCGGATGCGATACCTTTCCAATTCTTAAGTACCCCCACAATACCTGAATCTGGGTAAGGCTTAACTGGAAACTTATGTATTTTAGTATGGGTTCCCTCTAAACAATCGTCATAGGGGTTATGCCGAGGCTGCCTCCATTAAAAGTGAAATGACGTGAAATGAGGTGAATGTCCTACCCAAGCCCTGTGCAGTTCCCGGGTTGGCGGTTTGCTCTCACCGGGAGGCCAAGCTCATGGGGGGAGATGCCTATACTAGGGTATGTAAATGAAAGGTTAGGATTGGTAGCTCGCGCACTGAGTGCGATAAATCAGGGCCAGTTACCCCTGACGGACTATTGCAATTATTGTGGCACAAGTGTACGACCTCTGCATAGTTTAAACTATTCGAATAGCTGCGTCCGCGGTCATGGACAGTTGGAAAGGCCATACTGTTCCGTGATCAGAACTTTTCCAAAAATGTGAATGGTGACTTGTGAATTGAGTTTGAAAGGTGAATTTGACTTTGAAGCACAACAGAGTTGTGGGAATTACACTAATGTTCCCACTTGAGTTAAGTTAGGCAAATGAAGAGTCTCTGTTTACTAAAGTTCTTATGAACTAAAACTGGCTTTATGCAAATGAACCTAGAGCTTAGCACCCCCTTACCAGAGTTAATAGTACTTACATTAGTATTAGTTTGCGAGTACTTTAAAGTACTCATGGCTTTGTCCCTAGCTATTCAAATGGCCAGACTATGAAGATGAGCCCCAGTACCAAGATGAAGGACAGCAGGATGTCTACGACAACTAGGACCACTCCTGACGTCAACAGTTGCCTGTGGAACAGATGGACCTCTACTACGTATTTCCGCTATGTGTTATGTAATTGATCATTAGATCAAGTGTTGTAAGGAGACTGGATCATGCGATCCCTTTTGATGTAAAACCATTATGGTGTTGTAATGAATGATGTTCTGTGATATCAATCTATTATGTCTCGCGAAAACAATATTCCTGGGATTGCGATGAATGGCATAATAGGCATCTGGACTTAAAAATCCGGGTGTTGACAAGTTGGTATCAGAGCCATTGTTTGACCTTAGGAGACCCTAGTTAGAATGGACGTCTGAAAAACTTAGTTTCAAAACCAATGAAGTGGATATTTATGAAAACTTATTCTCACTCTTATCCTTGAGATCTTTTCAAAATGAGAAATTCAGGCTCTACTTCTCCTTGAAAATTCTACATAAAAGTTTGCACACTTGACCACTTCACTAACTTACTCATCCTAATTGCTCACAGATGGAGTACAACTGTGAGTCCTATCATCTTGGCCACGGAGGAAACCTCATGTTCGAGAAGGATTTGAAGCAATTAGTTGAATATCTAGGACGCCCGTATCCTGAGTTCTTTGGACTGCCACTCAATAATCAGCCAGGAGGACAACCTCAGTGGGAAGTTACTGCAGATCTGAGAGGAAAGCTTGGAGCCCCAATATGGGAAACCATCTGGTTTTCTGTAACGGGGAACACTTGGAAAGATGGAATAGCTAGAGCCATGCAAGAAGCAATTGCCCGTCTGTGTGGAAAAAATGTGAACAAGATCAAGAACACTCGTTTCATTTACTACCCAAGACATGACCCCATGGGAAGACCAATAATCATGCCCCCGCACTCGGAGATGAACCACTATGTTGCATACCTGGACTTCATGCTGTACAAGACCCACAAGGAGTTGGACAACGCCCGCATCTTTCGCCAAGCACATTACCCATGAAGACGAAGGAATCCACCCTGAAGAATAGTATCACTAAAGCACTTGAGTAGGTGTGAGTTTGTATCAGGATCCCCTTGTATCGTAGAACGAATGAATGGTTCTTCAAACCAACGGTGTGTTAGATTTGTAATGTGTGATGCTTGGTGTCGTCGTGGTGAACAGACAGATGCCATAGGATGGCTTAAGTTGGGGCCGAATGGACGCAAGAGGATTCGGGGGAGGGTTTGTGATTAGATGGGATGAACTTCCGGATGGTTTCCTCAAGAACTTAGCCAAGGCTAGAGGTTGAAGAAGAAAGACATAAGGAAGAACTCGCTCTAGATCATCTTATTTATTGATCTCAACAGGTTACAAGTTTCTCAGTACAAGTGTTCTTCTAACCCTAGCTCTCTTCGTGCGTGCCCGTAAGAAGGGCTGCCCCCTCTCCTTATATAGGGGAGAGGGTGGCTTACAAGGCAAGAAACCCTAATGGTATCTTTGACTAGACAAACTACTTTATAAAGCTACTATAATCATAGATGACACCGGAGTCCTCTTTAATCAGGGACGCTGACGTCCTCCGGCTTCTTTGACCGTCATCCTTCTCTTTATCGTCAGCTCTTCGTTTAAAGCTACTTTGCTTAGCTCATCTTTGTCTTCTAGCTCTGGAGAGAATCTTTGACCAGTTCTGCCGACATGCTCTTCTTTCCGGTAGCCCGGTATCTTCTTACCCGGTTCCGGCATACCCCTCTTGGGGATACCGGCTTAGCCTCACTTAGCTAACTTCTTATCTCTATGTTCCGGTACGAACATTAAACCGGTATCTTGATGGCTCAAACCATCCGGTTTGGCATGCCTTTGGCATACCGGGGGTCATCCCCCCAACATTAGTCCCCGAAGCTGGTATAGTCTGGTGGATTCTATCCAACAGACCATGCCAGGTTCTCACGTTCTTAGATACCGGTTTAACTTTTCCGGCTCTCAGCTTAGATCCGGATTCTTTGCCCAGATTTACGTTTTCTCTGCTTGCAAGGCATCTTCCGGCATCTTATTTACCGGCATGTTAGTTACTAAATACTTCCTCGGCGAAGTCGAGAATATATTGGGTCCCGCGCCTATCAGTGACATGCGCACTGTGACTGACGTGCCAGTGTCAGGGGTCACTTCCCTTCGGCTTCCGCGCGCGCATTAATTGCTTCACAGCGAATCCCAACCACCTCTCTGGATCCGTGTGTACCTCCCTGTGGCTTTCTATTTTCTCGCGTGTACCACCATGCCACGTGGCGGCCCGTGGAGCGAATCGTCGCGGCCCACGACCCAAACCGCCGAGGCCCAGCGGTTTTCGGCCCACGTCTCCCTCTTCCCTTATAAGGCGAAACCGCTCATTCTTCTTCCTCTTCTCGCATTCTCCAGTTCCTCGCGCACAAGTGCTCCTTGCTCTCGCGTCTCTGCCACTCCGTTCGCCGCTTGAGCTCCGCCACCCAGCGAACCTTCGCTACTGCTTCGCCGGACGTCGCCGGACTTCACCGCGTGAAGACTCTCTGCGGTGCTCTCCTTGCGGCCGCGACATTGGCGCTCTTTCAAGCTCCTTTCCACCTTACCGTCGACGAAGTTCCTCGCCCACGGCAAGCTCGCCAATCCACCGGCGAACTTCTTCCTCTGCGACTCCGCCGCCTCAGGTTAGGCTTAATCTGGGTTTACCCCTCTTTTGCTTGCTTTCCAGATCTCAACTCGGTAGTGTATTTACTTCTTCTTTTTCTTGCTTTTTCTCTTTTTCGTAGATCTTCGCGCGGGGGTAGATCGTGGGATTCTTGTTTCTCTTCACCAAATTTCATGTCTAGCGGGGAATCTTCCTCTACTTCTTCTTCCGCCTCTTCCTCCGCTAGCCGGCGTAGCAAATCCTCCGACGGACTGTCCGCCGATCTTGCCCAGATGAACACTGACTCCGGTAGCAACCATGAATCCGGTAGTTCTAGCGAGGGTTCCGGTACGGATTCCTCCGGTATCACCCGCGGGGCCTGGATGGGCTCCAACGTTACCAAATACGAGATCGACTGGCTTTACCGGTCCAGGAGGATTCCGGAAGGAGTAGCCTGCAGGCTTCCTCGCGACGAGATCGTACCGGTGCCCGAACCCGGTGAACGAGTTGTCTTTCTCGCTCACTTTGAGCGCGGCTTCGGCCTTCCAGTCTCTGACTTTTTCCGGCGTTTCCTTGATTTTTATCAACTTCAACCTCACCATCTTCCCGGCAACGCCATCTTCTACCTCTCTTGCTATGCCACCTTCATGGAGGCTTATATCGGCATTCGTCCCACTCGCGAGACGTTTGCCCGCTTCTTTGCTCTTCGGATCAACTCCATTCAGGGCAAGGAAATTCCTAAACCCAAACCCCCCGTACAATGCGGGTCTTGCATCATCGGCTCCCGTCAAGGGAGCCCTTTTTTCAAGTTCTCCGGTCTCGAGTCATGCCGGCTATGGCAAGGGACCTTCTTCTATGTGAAAAACACGGGCGCCACAGACCTTACCGACCTGCCGCCTTTCAATCCGGCGCCACCCACGAGGGCCAACTGGAGCTACAATCCGAAGGAGTCTCACATAGAGACCAACCGGATTATACGCTTCATGAAACAACTGATGAAGGACACCGGCATCTGCTCAGATGATATTATCCGCGCCTTTATCTCGCGCCGGGTGCTTCCTCTCCAGTGCCGCATGCACAAGATGAGCGAGATGTACGGTCCCGGTGATCCTACCAAGATCACTGGAATCCCTCTCAGCAAGAAGGACATCGTCCTCAAGGCTGGGCAGATCTGCCAGACTGCCATGCCGGAAGACTGGGAATGGGGTCTTCGGCCTCTTAGTTCCACTAACCCCCCGACCCAAGAAGTAAGAAATTACGCAACTCGGGTCGGCTTACCGGTAACTTTTGCACTGTGACTAACCCCCTTTTCTTTTTCTTTTGTTCTCTCAGGCCAAGGACCTTTTCCCCGGCATCGAGTCTGACCGGCGAGGCCCTTGCCGGAAGCGCGGTTTAGAAAAGTTTGACCCCGACCCCGTCATTCATTGGCGGGATCTGAAGATGGGCAGGACCCCAGCCTCGCGCCTCGGCAAGTCTCCGCCGGAACCCGCCGGTTCGTCTGACGAACTGACCTTGCATGAGGTAGCTTCTCTATTTGATCTCTCATATTTTACCGTTATTGTTCCTCTGTAGATCTTCCCTCAGCCAACATCAACCCGCAGGTTCATGAGCATGTCACCCCGCTGCAGGCCGAGGTTGGCCAGGAGTTTCTGGACAAACTTACCGTTGGGGGCAAGAAGAACAAGACCCCGGCGACGGATGCCGGGTCAAGCCAAGCCCCTCCTGCCAAATGCTTCCGGACTGAACCCTTTGCGGGGAAGCAAGTAGACACGAGGCGCTACAAGGGCAAGCAGATGCCCACCTCCTCCGGGTAAGCCCCGTTCCTTTGCTTGTCTCGTTTTTGCCAAGTTTTTTTCCGGTTGCTTTTTTCCAACTCTTTCTTTTTCTCTCTTTCAGCCCTGCGCTCAAGCTTGGGCCCCGGCCTGAGGGCTCTGCCGGCTCCGCGAGGACCTCAACTCCTCCTCCTCACTCAAGCCCGACACCATCTGGTGCCGGCAACATCTCTGCCTCCCCTCCGGGGGGGCACTACAAGTTCGGGGCGCGCGGCCCCTAAATCTCCTGATCACCGCGCGGAGGAGGATCTTACCTCCCCTCCTGAAACCCGAGACACCGGCGCCAGCAACATCGGCGCCGAAGAAGAAGCTGCCGGGCGGGCGGAACCTTCGGTTCCTCCCGTCCAGAAAGAAAAGAAGAAAAAGAAGAAGAGTTCACGCTCTTCTCCCTCCAAGGCCGTGCCGGAAACTTCCGTGCCGGCAACCTCTACATCAGCGCCAGAAGCTCCAACTCCTGAGCAGACTGACGCCACACCAACGCCGCCGCCGGAAAACCCTGTTCCTGAGGCGACCGGGGCCACGCCAACACCTCCGCCGAGCCAAGGACCTCCCGCGACTACGCCAAAGCCGCCGCCGGCGGCCCCCAAGATCACCCAGTTCCTCAAGCCGGGGGCGTCCCGCGGAAAGGCCGTGGATGGCAGCGCCTCAAGCGGCTCGCAGTCTCTAGTGCTCCATGTCGGGCCTGCCGCCGCTA
The DNA here is from genome assembly GCF_022539505.1 of Lolium rigidum. Taxonomy (NCBI): domain Eukaryota; kingdom Viridiplantae; phylum Streptophyta; class Magnoliopsida; order Poales; family Poaceae; genus Lolium; species Lolium rigidum. Next base: position 24,324,263 of record NC_061512.1, on the reverse strand, counting down.
CGGTCCCAGAGAAACCTTCGGGCCTCCTGGGCCGGATCGTTGAGCTAAGGCGCGAGGGCAAGGAGCTGGGGCACCTTCTCCCCTACGCCCAGAAATGGAACGATGCGGACATCTCCGCATCCACGAAGGGCTTGGGGAAGGATCGCCTTCCGGCGCCGGATCCCGCTGGGCCGCGGTCCACTGAAGAACACTTCATGCGGCTCAAGCGGGCCGTGAAGGAGTTCGACAGTGCGTGGTATGATGCCACCAGCAACGTCGTGGTAAGTTTCTCCAACCTTTTTGTACTTTTTGTTGATGCCGGTTTCTTTCTTTCCGGATCTTGTCTATCCTCCCAGTCCCCGAGTTTCGGGTTGAGAGCATAGCTCTTAGCGCGAAACTTAATTAGAAACGCGTGAAACCGGCATAGCTAGTCCCCGAGTTTCGGGTTAAGATCATTGCTCTTAGCGCGAAATTCAACTAGAAACGCGCGAAACCGGCATAGCCAGTCCCCGAGTTTCGGGTTAAGATCTTTGTTTCTTTCTTTCTCACAATTATCTTCCTTTGAACAGAGCACCGCTGATGCCCGGAAGCAGCTCTTCGAGGAGCTTCTGTGGGAGCATCGGGATCTTGCCGAGGCCCACAGCCACTGCCAAGGTTTGTTTCCTTCCTCTTCTTCCGGCATCTTTTCATCGGAAACTTTTCTTCTTTCTTTGTTATTTACTAACTTTTCGCATAACAGCTATTCCGGAAGCCTCCATTGAGGCCCTCAAGGTCCAGGTTGCCGCACTCCAAGGTATCCTTTCTGTTTTCCGGTTAACCTGCTTTCTCTGCATTGTATCAGTGCAATTTTGCTAACATTTGCTTTCCGGTCCTCAGAGGAGAAGGACAAACTTGCTCTGAAGCATCAGGAGGAGCTGAGCGCCCAGGAGACCCGCTACGGGGAGCTTAAGCGTCAGTATATCCAGCTTGGTCTTGATCATGCTAACGCACTGAAAGCTGCTGAGTCTGCTGCCGAGGCCAAGCTTCATGAGGCGCTCGAGGATGCCACCAATGCCAACGTGGTGTTGCAGGCTGAGCTGGAAGAGGCCGCCAAAGCGCAGAAAGCAGCCGAGGGCAAGGCCGCCAAGGCGCATAAAGCAGCCGCGGAGGAGGCCGCCAAGGCACAGAAGGCAGCTGAAGACAAGGTCGCGCGGCTGGAGGCGGAACAGAAGGAGTACGACCTTCTGGTTACACGGACTGACGCGCTTGCCCTTCGTACGTTTTTCTTTTCCCTTTTCCGGTTCCTGCTTTTAAGCTTATTTGTTCCGGTAATATGCACTTAGCTTCTTTTCTTTGTCTTGCAGGGCTCTTTCCTGATTCCCAGACGCATGCTGTGAAGAAGGTCGAAGAGCACCGAGTTGCCCAAGGGTGCAAGGACTTGGCTGCGGCCTGGGATCCCTATGACCACCTGGTTGCGCTGAACTCGCGGGTCTCCCACATGCGCTGCGTGGACCGGAATGTCTCTGACATTCCGGAGGTGGCCGCCCAGCTCTTCAGGACTCTCTGGCCTGGAGAAGTGGTGCCGGACAACTTCTCCCTCATCAGCGACCGCCTGAAAGGTGCCGGCCGAAGGATCCGGGAGTGGCAGTGCTCTGCTGCCCGTGCCGGAGCAGACTCAGCGCTCCGCGTTGCCTGCTCCTGGTACCCGGAGCTGGACCTGGATGCCCTCATTGGCGTGCGTGAAGGAGCTCCCACCGACTTGGACCCGGTCCTTACCGCTAAGCGGCAGGATCGCGCGTACCACATCGCGGAGTATGCTGAAATGCGCACCTTCATCCCTCCCCCTCCTGATGTCAAGGACTACCTCAGCGATGAGGAAGAAGAAGACGGAGGTGAAGATGAAGGTGCCGAGGATGCGCCACTGATACGTCTCCGACGTATCGATAATTTCTTATGTTCCATGCCACATTATTGATGTTATCTACATGTTTTATGCACACTTTATGTCATATTCGTGCATTTTCTGGAACTAACCTATTAACAAGATGCCGAAGTGCCAGTTCTCGTTTTCTGCTGTTTTTGGTTTCAGAAATCCTAGTAAGGAAATATTCTCGGAATCGGACGAAATCAAGACCCAGGTTCCTATTTTTCCCGGAACCATCGAGAACACCCGAGAGCCGCCAGAGGGAAGCCCTGGGGGCCCCACACCACACCCTGGCGCGGCCAGAGGGGGGCCGCGCCGCCCTATGGTGTGGTGGCCCCAGGCCCCCTCCGAGGCTGCCCTTCCGCCTATTTAAAGCCTCCGTCGCGAAAACCCTAGGACGAAGGACGAAACCCACAGAAACCTTCCAGAGCCGCCGCCATCGCGAAGCCAAGATCTGGGGGACAGGAGTCTCTGTTACGGCACGCTGCCGGAGCGGGGAAGTGCCCCCGAGAGGCTTCTCCATCGACACCGCTGCCATCTCCACCGCCATCTTCATCACCGCTGCTGCTCCCATGAGGAGGGAGTAGTTCTCCATCGAGGCTCGGGGCTGTACCGGTAGCTATGTGGTTCATCTCTCTCCTATGTGCTTCAATACAATAATCTCATGAGCTGCCTTACATGATTGAGATTCATATGATGATGCTTGTAATCTAGATGTCATTGTGCTAGTCAAGTGAGTTTTACTTATGTGATCTCCGGAGACTCCTTGTCCCACGTGTGTAAAGGTGACAGTGTGTGCACCGTGTGGGTCTCTTAGGCTATATTTCACAGAATGCTTACTCACTGTTATGAATGGCGTAGTGAAGTGCTTATTTATATCTCTTTATGATTGCAATGTGTTTTGTATCACAATTTATCTATGTGCTACTCTAGCAATGTTATTAAAGTAGTTTTATTCCTCCTGCACAGTGTAATGGTGACAGTGTGTGCATCCGTGTTAGTACTTGGTGTATGCTATGATTATGATCTCTTGTAGATTATGAAGTTAACTATTGCTATGATAGTATTGATGTGATCTATTCCTCCTACATAGCGTGAAGGTGACAGTGTGCATGCTGTGTTAGTACTTGGTTTAGTCGTGTTGATCTTTCTTGCACTCTAAGGTTATTTAAATACGAACATTGAATTGTGGAGCTTGTTAACTCCGGCATTGAGGGTTCGTGTAATCCTACGCAATGTGTTCATCATCCAACAAAAGAGTGTAGAGTATGCATTTATCTATTCTGTTATGTGATCAAAGTTGAGAGTGTCCACTAGGGAAAGTCTATTCCCTAGGCCTTGTTCCTAAATACTGCTATCGCTGCTTGTTTACTGTTTTACTGCGTTACGACTGCTGCGTTACTACTGCTTGTTTATCGTCCCGGGCAAAGCACTTTTCCGGTGCCATTGCTACTACTTATTCATACCACCTGTATTTCACTATCTCTTCGCCGAACTAGTGCACCTATTAGGTGTGTTGGGGACACAAGAGACTTCTTGCTTTGTGGTTGCGGGGTTGCATGAGAGGGATATCTTTGACCTCTTCCTCCCCGAGTTCGATAAACCTTGGGTGATCCACTAAAGGGAAACTTGCTGCTGTTCTACAAACCTCTCGCTCTTGGAGGCCCAACACTGTCTACAAGAATAGAAGCTCCCGTAGACATCAAGCACTTTTCCGGCGCCGTTGCCGGGGAGGTAAGGTAAAAGGTATTCACATCCTCCGACTACTAAGCTATTTCCTAGCACTCGTTGCCGGTGTGTGAGTGCTCGAAGCTATTTCCTTTAGATCCTGCAATTGCATCTTTTTGTTTCTTGTTTTTATTTTCACTAGTTAGGCATAATGGAAAACAACAAAAAATTTGGTGAGCTTTTTAATCTTTTTCCTGATTTAGAATTGTTTGGTGCGAACATTAAAAAACCAATGGAGCCTTATTCGCATGCTAGTAGCGATGTTATTAGTATGAATGCAATTACTGCTAATGCTATGGAGAAGTCTAAGCTTGGGGAAGCTAGTTTCTGTGATCTTTTTAGCTTCCCATCTTTAGGTGAGAAAATTTGCTCTGATAACACTTTATCTCCCATATGCGATAACTCTAATGATGCTTGTGATATTTTAAATGCACCTACTAAAAGTATCCCATATAAAATACCTATGAAAATTATTGAACGTGTTATGGATAACCGCTATGAAGGGGATGGAACTGTGCATCCTGGAGATCATTTACTTTTTTTGCATGAATTATGCGGGTTATTCAAGTGTGCAGGTATCTCTATGGATGAAGTGAAGAAGAAATTATTCTCTATGTCGTTGTCTGGTAAAACGGCGCATTGGCATAAACTGCTAAAAGATGAGCATTCTCTTGATTGGAAGGATATTGTGCCTCTATTTTATTCTAAATTCTATCCACCAAGTGAAATTCACAAAGACCGAAACCGAATATATAATTTCTGGCCTCATGATGGAGAGAGTATTGCACAAGCATGGGAGAGATTGAAGTCTTCAATGCTCAAATGCCCCAATCATGAGCTTCCAGGTAATATCATCATTGATAATTTCTATGCAAGACTTTCTTTTCAAGATAAGACCTTGCTGGATGCTACTTGTTCTGGATCATTCACGCGCAACAAAGAAGAGTTTAAAAGGGACCTTCTTGATCGGATTAAGGAGAACGCTCGAAGATTGGGAGAACGACAAAGGTAAAGAGTCGGTATAAATTATGATTATGAATGCATTGAAACTTTTATGGATACCGATAAATTTCGAAATATGAGTGCTACTTATGGTCTTGACTCTCAAGTTGCTGCAAATCTTTATAAAGCCTTTGCTTCTCATTTTGAATTGCCTAAAAAGAATTTTGATAAGTATCATGAACCTTTTAAAGAGGCTTGCATGAAGAATGAAATTGTTGTTAATTATTGTAATGAGCATGCTCAAACTCCTAAGAATGTTATTTCCTATAAGCATGTTAATTTTTGTGGAATACATAGACCTTGTGGAATTAATCAAATCAAAGATGAATATTGTATCCATCATGCTAATGAAAAAACTAGAAAGTGGTTTAGGGCTCTAGATGATCTTGGTAAAAAAGTTTGTGCCCTCTATCCTTTTATTTGTGAAGTTTGCCATGAAGTGGGTCATTTTAATTTTCAATGCTCCTCCAATGATAATTTGAACCCAATGAGTGCTGCAAATTTGTATTGTGATGATGAAATTACTCCTAATCAGCATGATGAACTTACTTTATTTTTGGGGTGTGAAGAACTGTCGAGAAAAATCTCTTTGTTACATATGAGTGATCTTGATGTTGATGATGTCCTGCATGGGTGTTTTTCTTATTGCACTGATAATAGCCATACAAATACTTACATACTTAATATTTTAGAAGATGACACCTTGCCAAAATATGATAGGACCGCTGTGTGTTTTCAACTAATTAATGAAAAGGAGGGATCCTCCCAAGTTTCTTCTATTGTTTCTGAAAGTAAATCAGGTTATGCGGACAAGCCACCCTTCAAGCCTCTTCCTCCTAAAAAAGGGAACGAGGAGAAGGAAGAGAAGAAGAAGAAGAAGGGAATGAAGAAGAAGAAGAAGGAGAATAAAAAGAAAGAGGTAACGGCGTATCCCCGCGTGAATGAGATAACGCTAGGTAACCGTAAGTATGTTGCTCCTAATGATTATTGTGACAATGAATCTGAATACGATGATCTTCCTATGCCCTTTACATACATTAGAGATCATGATTTGAATGAGCACACTACTTTTGATATTACAAATCTATGGGAAACTAATTCTGAAAATGATGATAATAATTGCCATAGTGTCAGTACTATCCATGCTTCCTCCCATAATGATATAGAAAGCTCTAAGCTTGGGGAAGAGGAGTTTGAAAATCCTTTAGCTACTGGTCATTATGTTCTTGATACATCTCCTTCTGATAACAATGATGGTGTGGACACAGATAAACCGACTCGTGAAAGATAACTATTCTATTTCCTATAATGACACTCGTGCCCTCGATCTCTCGATGATTATTATAAAGAATGCTATGATATAGGTTCTAACTATCCTTATGAAACTTGTCATAGTCATGATTGGATTACCAAAAACAATTCCCTTAATATGCAATTTGTTTACCATGTTCAAATTCTTGATAATAATCTTGCTCCAATTTCTATTAATGAGAATAACTTTTCTCATGCCAAATTTAATGATACTTCTATGCATATGAACCATGATAAGAATGTTTTAAGTGATGGTTATATTGTGTATTTCATCAATGATGCTACTGAAAGTTATTATGAGAGAGGGAAATATGGTTATATGCATCTTAATAATATTAAGTTTCCCTCTTTATGTCGAGAATCTTGAAGTTACTCGTGTTTTATCCTCTTATGCTTGTCACTTTGTTCTTCATGAATTCATTTGTGTACAAGATTCCTCTTCATAGGAAGCATGTTAGACTTAAATTTGTTTTGAATTTACCTCTTGAAGCTCTCTTTTTGCTCCAAATACTATTTCCTGCGAGCGCAACATTAAAACTGCTGAGCCCATCTTAATGGCTATAAACAAAGAACTTCTTGGGAGATAACCCATGTGTTATTTTGCTACAGTACTTTGTTTTATATTTTTGTCTTGGAAGTTGTTTACTACTGTAGCAACCTCTCCTTATCTTAGTTTTGTGTTTTTTTTGTGCCAAGTAAAGTCGTTGATAGAAAGGTTGATACTAGATTTGGATTACTGCGCAAAAACAGATTTCTTTTCTGTCACGAATCTGGGTCTAATTCTCTGTAGGTAACTCAGAAAATTAAGCCAATTTACGTGAGTGATCCTCAGATATGTACGCAACTTTCATTCAATTTGGGCATTTTCATTTGAGCAAGTCTGGTGCCCTAATAAAATCCATCTTTACGGACTGTTCTGTTTTGACAGATTCTGCCTTTTATTTCGCATTGCCTCTTTTGCTATGTTGGATGAATTTGTTTGATCCATTAATGTCCAGTAGCTTTATGCAATGTCCAGAAGTGTTAAGAATGATTGTGTCACCTCTGAACATGTTAATTTTTATTGTGCACTAACCCTCTAATGAGTTGTTTCGAGTTTGGTGTGGAGGAAGTTTTCAAGGGTCAAGAGAGGAGGATGATATACTATGATCAAGAAGAGTGGAAGCTCTAAGCTTGGGGATGCCCCGGTGGTTCACCCCTGCATATTTCAAGAAGACTCAAGCGTCTAAGCTTGGGGATGCCCAAGGCATCCCCTTCTTCATCAACAAATTATCAGGTTCCTTCTCTTGAAACTATATTTTTATTCGGCCACATCTTATGTACTTTACTTGGAGCGTCTGTGTGCTTTTGTTTTTGTTTTTGTTTGAATAAATGCTTGTGTGGGAGAGAGACACGCTCTGCTGGTTCATATGAACACATGTGTTCTTAGCTTTTAATTTTCATGGCGAAGGTTGAAACTGCTTCGTTAATTGTTATATGGTTGGAAACGGAAATGCTACATGTAGTAATTGGCATGATGTCTTTAATAATGTGATACTTGGCAATTGTTGTGCTCTTGTTTAAGCTCTTGCATCATATACTTTGCACCTATTAGTGAAGAAATACATAGAGCTTGTTAAAATTTGGTTTGCATGAGTGGTTTCTCTAGAGTCTAGATATTTTCTAGTGAGGTGTTTGAACAACAGGGAAGACTATGTATAGTCTTATAATGCTTGTAATATGTCTTTTATGTAAGTTTTGATGTACTAGTTCATCCTTGTGTTTGTTTCAAATAACCTTGCTAGCCTAAACCTTGTATCGAGAGGGAATACTTCTCATGCATCCAAAATCCTTGAGCCAACCACTATGCCATTTGTGTCCACCATACCTACCTACTACATGGTATTTATCCGCCATTCCAAAGTAAATTGCTTGAGTGCTACCTTTAAAATTCCATCATTCACCTTTGCAATATATAGCTCATGGGACAAATAGCTTAAAAACTATTGTGGTATTGAATATGTACTTATGCACTTTATCTCTTATTAAGTTGCTTGTTGTGCGATAACCATGTTTCTGGGGACGCCATCAACTATTCTTTGTTGAATATCATGTGAGTTGCTATGCATGTCCGTCTTGTCTAAAGTAAGAGAGATCTACCACGTTAATGGTTGGAGCATGCATATTGTTAGAGAAGAACATTGGGCCGCTAACTAAAGCCATGAATCATGGTGGAAGTTTCAGTTTTGGACATACATCCTCAATCTCATATGAGAATAATAATTGTTGCCACATGCTTATGCATTAAAGAGGAGTCCATTATCTGTTGTCCATGTTGTCCCGGTATGGATGTCTAAGTTGAGAATAATCAAAAGCGAGAAATCCAAAATGCGAGCTTTCTCCTTAGACCTTTGTACAGGCGGCATGGAGGTACCCCATTGTGACACTTGGTCAAAACATGTGCATTGCAAAGATTCGGTAGTCCAAGCTAATTAGGACAAGGTGCGGGCACTATTAGTATACTATGCATGAGGCTTGCAACTTGTAAGATATAATGTACATAACTCATATGCTTTATTACTACCGTTGACAAAATTGTTTCATGTTTTCAAAATAAAAGCTCTAGCACAAATATAGCAATCGATGCTTTCCTCTTTGAAGGACCATTCTTTTTACTTTTATGTTGAGTCAGTTCACCTATCTCTCTCCACCTCAAGAAGCAAACACTTGTGTGAACTGTGCATTGATTCCTACATACTTGCATATTGCACTTATTATATTACTCTATGTTGACAATTATCCATGAGATATACATGTTACAAGTTGAAAGCAACCGCTGAAACTTAATCTTCCTTTGTGTTGCTTCAATACCTTTACTTTGATTTATTGCTTTATGAGTTAACTCTTATGCAAGACTTATTGATGCTTGTCTTGAAGTACTATTCATGAAAAGTCTTTGCTTTATGATTCACTTGTTTACTCATGTCATTACCATTGTTTTGATCGCTGCATTCACTACATATGTTTACAAATAGTATGATCAAGGTTATGATGGCATGTCACTTCAGAAATTATCTTTGTTATCGTTTTACCTCGCTCGGGACGAGCGAGAACTAAGCTTGGGGATGCTGATACGTCTCCGACGTATCGATAATTTCTTATGTTCCATGCCACATTATTGATGTTATCTACATGTTTTATGCACACTTTATGTCATATTCGTGCATTTTCCGGAACTAACCTTTTAACAAGATGCCGAAGTGCCGGTTCTCGTTTTCTGCTGTTTTTGGTTTCAGAAATCCTAGTAAGGAAATATTCTCGAAATCGGACGAAATCAAGACCCAGGTTCCTATTTTTCCCGGAACCATCGAGAACACCCGAGAGCCGCCAGAGGGAAGCCCTGGGGGCCCCACACCACACCCTGGCGCGGCCAGAGGGGGGCCGCGCCGCCCTATGGTGTGGTGGCCCCGAGCCCCCTCCGAGGCTGCCCTTCCGCCTATTTAAAGCCTCCGTCGCGAAAACCCTAGGACGAAGGACGAAACCCACAGAAACCTTCCAGAGCCGCCGCCATCGCGAAGCCAAGATCTGGGGGACAGGAGTCTCTGTTCCGGCACGCTGCCGGAGCGGGGAAGTGCCCCCGAAAGGCTTCTCCATCGACACCGCTGCCATCTCCACCGCCATCTTCATCACCGCTGCTGCTCCCATGAGGAGGGAGTAGTTCTCCATCGAGGCTCGGGGCTGTACCGGTAGCTATGTGGTTCATCTCTCTCCTATGTGCTTCAATACAATAATCTCATGAGCTGCCTTACATGATTGAGATTCATATGATGATGCTTGTAATCTAGATGTCATTGTGCTAGTCAAGTGAGTTTTACTTATGTGATCTCCGGAGACTCCTTGTCCCACGTGTGTAAAGGTGACAAGTGTGTGCACCGTGTGGGTCTCTTAGGCTGTATTTCACGGAATACTTACTCACCGTTATGAATGGCGTAGTGAAGTGCTTATTTATATCTCTTTATGATTGCAATGTGTTTTGTATCACAATTTATCTATGTGCTACTCTAGCAATGTTATTAAAGTAGTTTTATTCCTCCCGCACGGTGTAATGGTGACGAGTGTGTGCATCCGTGTTAGTACTTGGTGTATGCTATGATTATGATCTCTTGTAGATTATGAAGTTAACTATTGCTATGATAGTATTGATGTGATCTATTCCTCCTACATAGCGTGAAGGTGACGAGTGTGCATGTTGTGTTAGTACTTGGTTTAGTCGTGTTGATCTTTCTTGCACTCTAAGGTTATTTAAATATGAACATTGAATTGTGGAGCTTGTTAACTCCGGCATTGAGGGTTCGTGTAATCCTACGCAATGTGTTCATCATCCAACAAAAGAGTGTAGAGTATGCATTTATCTATTCTGTTATGTGATCAAAGTTGAGAGTGTCCACTAGTGAAAGTCTATTCCCTAGGCCTTGTTCCTAAATACCGCTATCGCTGCTTGTTTACTGTTTTACTGCGTTACTACTGCTGCGTTACTACTGCTTGTTTACTGTCCTGGGCAAAGCACTTTTCTGGTGCCGTTGCTACTACTTATTCATACCACCTGTATTTCACTATCTATTCGCCGAACTAGTGCACCTATTAGGTGTGTTGGGGACACAAGAGACTTCTTGCTTTGTGGTTGCAGGGTTGCATGAGAGGGATATCTTTGACCTCTTCCTCCCTGAGTTCGATAAACCTTGGGTGATCCACTTAAGGGAAACTTGCTGCTGTTCTACAAACCTCTGCTCTTGGAGGCCCAACACTGTCTACAAGAATAGAAGCTCCCGTAGACATCAGCCACCGGAAGCTCCTGAGGCCAGCGCTGCTCCCCCTGAAGCCCCTGTTGCTTGAAATATGCCTAAATGATGCTTGTAACATGTTCGTCCTGTTGATCTTAAAACAGTGCCCGTTAAATTCTACCCCGGTATGCCGGGGTCTATGATATAAGATAAAACTTATGCTTGCGGTTTGTGGTGCTACAATTTATGCCGGTGTCTTACACACCGGTAACTTATTAAGTTATGTTGGTTTGCTACTTAACACTTTGCTTATCGTTTTGATTTTTGTCTTGCACTGCAATGATTCCGAAATTGTTTCCGCATCCAATTCGATGCACACTTGGCTCTTTTGCTTTGGCTCTGCCTACCTTCTCTGGGCGTTTTTGGCGTATGAGAACAAAGTTCTTTCACCAAGCAAGCACTTTCTTGAACTTAGAAATAACTCGAAATTTTTGCAAAAAACCGGTATAACCGGGGTTAGTTAAACTTTTCCGGGTTGTTCTTTCCCGCTCTCCCTCTTCGCAGTTCATGTGCTTATCCCCAACCGGTTTATCTTGCTTGCCATGAAGCCGGTTTGCGGACAGCAGCAGAGTCGAAGACTCCGGTAGGGTTTAGCACACTACTAAGCCGGAAAGAAAAAACGTTCAATAAGCAACCGGTAAACTGAAAAAATAGACAAGTTACATGCAACTTTAGTGGGGTAGTCCCCGAGATTTATTCGAGGTTCCGACATCTTTTATTCATAGCAAATAAGGTACAAAAAGGAACTTCTTACACCACAACTTCAAGAGTAGAAAGGACGCAACAAAGCTACATTCCATGGACGCTTGGTTTCCTCTCCGGACCTGTCCGCCTTTCCTTTCTTCCATTCCTGTGCATCAATCAGGTAGTAGGCATCATTGTGGAGAGCCTTGCTCACAATGAAAGGCCCTTCCCACGGAGGGGAAAGCTTGTGCCGGCCTTCAGTGCGCTGCACCAGGCGTAGCACTAGGTCTCCTTCTCGGAACACTCTCGGGTTAACCTTCCGGCTGTGATAGCGTCTGAGGTTTTGCTGGTAAATGGCTGTTCTTACCAAGGCTAGCTCTCTTGCTTCTTCTAGCAAGTCCACATCGTTTTCTCGAGCCTCCTTTACCTCTTCTTCTTATAGAGTTGCACCCTTGGTGAATCATGGAGAATGTCGGTTGGTATGACCGCTTCTGCTCCATAAACCATGAAAAATGGAATGTATCCCGTAGACCGGTTTGGAGTTGTTCTTATACTCCACAGCACTGATGGTAGCTCATCGAGCCAACACCCCGGCGATTTTTCCACCGCATCAATGAGTCTTGGTTTGATACCGGAAAGTACCAAAGCGTTTGTCCTTTCAACTTGGCCATTGCCTTGTGGGTGTGCGACTGAGCACAAATCCAACCGGATATTGTTGTCCTCACAAAATCTTTTGAACTCACCTTGAGCAAAGTTTGTGCCATTGCCAGTGATAATGCTATGTGGGTATCCATACCGCAAAATGACATCCTTTAAGAACTTGACCGCTGTGTGCCCATCACACTTTGCGATGGTTTTCACTTCTAGCCACTTGGTGAATTTGTCCACCATAACCAAGATGTGGGTCATGTTTCCCCTTGCTTTTTTGAATGGGCCCACCATGTCTAGGCACCAAACGGCAAACGGCCAAGTTAATGGTATTGTTTTTAAGCCGGAGGCTGGGGTATGATTTTGCTTGGCGTACCTCTGGCACCCATTGCATTTTCTTACTAGATCTTCCGCGTTTTCCAAAGCGGTTGGCCAATAGAACCCATGCCGGAACACTTTTGCCACCAGCGCCCTTGACGAAGCGTGATGCCCACACTCTCCTCGGTGAATCTCCTCGAGCATTTCTTTTCCTTCTTCCGGTTCCACACATCTTTGGAGGACACCGGTAACACTTCTCTTGTACATCTCGCCATTAATGATGGTGTAAGCCTTGGACCTCCTTTGGATCCTTCTTGATTCATTTTCGTCAACCGGCAAGATGCCGTTAACCAGGAATTCCTTAATAGGTTTAACCCATGATGGTGTCTCCCGAACTAGGAACACCGGTACGTCTATGTCCATGTTATCCACCAGCATTGTTTCTTCCGGTACCGGCGCAGCAGCGGCCGATCTTACCGGAACAGTCCCCGAGTTTACCGGAACAGTCCCCGGGTTTCCTTCGTTGATATCCATTGGTACAATGTGTGACTCCGGTACAAAAATTGATTCCGACTCCGGACTTGGCTTGATTGATGGTACTCTTAAGTGTGCCAAGGCTATTCCGGGAGGAATTTCTTGCCTGGATGAGCCCAGCTTGGACAAAGCATCCGCAGCTTCGTTTTCCGCGCGTGGTACATGGTGAAACTCACACCCTTCGAAGAAACCGGCAATCTTTTGCACGTGAAACCGGTACGAGGCCATGTTGGCATCTTTTGCGTCCCAATCTCCGGAACATTGTTGTACCACAAGATTTGAGTCTCCATAGCAAATGATCCGGTGTGCACCGATTTCTTTTGCGACCTTAAGCCCATGGATCAAAGCCTCGTATTCAGCGACATTGTTTGATGCCCTGAAATGTACTTGCAAAACATACCGGAGATGATCTCCCTTTGGTGAGGTTAGCACCACACCGGCACCTAGACCCTCTTTGAGCTTGGATCCGTCAAAGTGCATCTTCCGAGTATTCCATTCTTTGATCCGGGGGCTTGTACTGCATTTCCGCCCAATCAACCAAGAAATCAGCTAAAGCTTGCGATTTGATGGCGTCTCTTCTTTCATACACCGGTACATACGGTGATATCTGTATTGCCCATTTCGCAATCTTGCCGCTAGCATCTTTGTTGCACATGATATCGGAGATGGGTGCTTCACTCACCACCTTCATAGGATGTTCCTCAAAGTAGTGTTTGAGCTTTGTGGCGGCCATGAACACGCCATAGGTCATTTTACGGAAGTGCGGGTAGTTTTGTTTTGAGAGGGAGAGCACCTCGCTCCGGTAGTATACCGGCCTCTGGACGGTTTTTCCTTCCTCTTCTCTTTCTACCACCACAACAACACTCACGACCCGGTTGGTTGCTGCTATGTATAGCAACATGGGCTCTCTTTCCAACGGTGAAGCCAATATCGGCGCGGTGGCTAGCATTGTTTTCAGTTCTTTAAACGCCGCGTCTGCCTGAGGGGTCCAGACGAACTTATCGGATTTTTTCATCAAAGCATAAAGCGGCAAGACCTTTTCTCCTAACCTGCTTATGAACCGGCTCAGCGATGCTAAGCTTCCGGTAAACTTTTGCACGTCCTTAAGATCTTGCGGTATAGTCATTCTCTCAATTGCCCGGATCTTTACCGGATTGACCTCGATGCCCCGACTTGAAACGAGGAAACCCAGCAGCTTGCCGGCAGGGACACCGAAGGTACATTTTGCCGGATTGAGTTTCATCCGGAACCTTCTTAAATTATCAAACGTTTGCCGGATATCGTCAATTAAGGTATCTTTTATCTTAGTTTTTACCACAATGTCATCCACATACACCTGCACATTCTTTCCAATTTGATCAAACAAGCATTTTTGCATACAGCGCTGGTACGTTGCACCAGCGTTGCGCAAACCAAAAGGCATAGTGATATAGCAATAAGCCCCGTGCGGGGTAATGAACGCAGTTTTTATTTGATCTTCCTTTTTCAAGGGGATTTGGTGGAAACCGGAATAAGCATCCAGGAAAGACAACAGCTCACACCCAGCAGTGGAATCAATCACTTGATCGATCCGTGGTAGAGAAAAGGATCTCTTGGGCAAGCCTTGTTGAGGTTGGTGTAGTCGATACACATGCGCCACACCTTTGGAGCTTTTGCCTCCAGGTTCTCATCTTTCTTCTTTTCGACCATCACCGGATTGGCCAGCCACTCGGTATGCGTGACTTCCACAATGAAACCGGCAACTAACAGCTTCGTTACCTCTTCTCCAATAATCTTCCTCCTATCTTCAGCGAACCGGCGCAGTGGTTGACGCACCGGCTTGGCATCCTTTCGAACGTTCAGAGAGTGCTCAGCCAGCTCCCTCGGAACACCTACCAAGTCATCAGTAGACCAGGCAAAGATATTCCGATTCTCACGGAGGAAGCTGACGAGCGCGCTTTCCTATGCCTCACTGAGACCGGCACCGATACGAACGGTACGCTCAGGGAAAGCCGGGTCCAGCACTATGTCCTTTGTTTCCTTTGTCGGCTTGAACGCTGGAGCGCTCAGACTTGCACTCATTGCCGCTAAGCTTAATTGTGAAGACTGAGCCAGCGCAACTGCGGTTTGCATCCTCCTTTTTTCCTCCGCGATCACCAGCGATTCCGCTAGGTTCGATCCGGCCGATGTTGTTTCCAGTGAGACTCTGTAGTTCCCCACCACAGTCAAGGGTGCACGAGGCGCCGACATCTTCATCTTGAGATACGCCGTGTGGGTCGAGGCCATGAAGGCTGCCAATGCCGGCCTCCCCAGCAATGCATGGTACGGACTATCTAAGTCCACCACTTCGAACTCAAGGTTTTCAACCCGGCAATTGTCACGTCCTCCAAACGACACATCCACCCGGACTTTTCCAACCGGTGCGCAGGACAAACCCGGAACGATCCCGTGGAACGTTGTATGAGTTGGCTGAAGCATGTTCTCTGTTATGCCCAGCGTATGCATGGTGTGCCGGTACATTATGTTTATGCTGCTCCCATTGTCTATCAGCACCTTTCTGAACTTGACGCGAGTCGTTGGCCCCTTCATGATTGGGTCCACCACGAGAGCGTAGCCACCCGGATTCGGCATGATTTTGGGGTGGTCCCGGTATGACCACGTGAGTTCCTGATCTGACCATAGCATGTACTTTGGCACTGCCGGCATCACCGCGTTCACCTCCATGGAATGACGGCGCAGGCTTTGCTTGTCTGTCGGCTCGGTGACGATCACGACACAACACACATCTGGATCCTCATAAACATTCCGGCCCAAAGGTGCCGGTGGGGGTGGTTGGCCGTGGCCCTCTCCCACCTGATTGACTTGTTGATACTGCTGCTGCCTGTTTGGCTGAGGCTGTACCGGTAAAGCATTTGCCCCGGTAAGCGGTGGTGGTGGTAGTTGTTGCTGGCGTGGCATACCTTGTGGTGGTGGCATCATTGCATTGCCCCCTTGTCCTTGGGTGTCTTTCACCGCTCCCTTTTGCATCAAGTACTTGGTCCAGGTACAATCTTTTGTCAAGTGGTTTGACGGGTGAGCCGGATTCGGCGTGTGCCACCGGCAAGGCTGATCCATGGCGGCTTCCATGGTGTATTTTGCGGGTTCTTGCCAATTCTTTTTCTGGCCCCAGGGTTTCTTTTCGACCCATTGTTTCTTAGGACCTGCCCATGGCTGCGATCCGGTTCGTTGCCTCTGGCTGCCGCTGGCATCCGAGTTTTCTTGTACAGCAGCAACTTGCTGCGAGCCATACCTTCGATCCGGGAAATCTTCCCTTCTTTTGTTGTTCCGGTTATCCCGGTATTGCTGCTGAGGCGGGTTTGATTGTTCCGGCTCAGCTTGTATCGCCGGTTGCATTGGGTCTCCCAACGCATAGTTTTCCGCCACACGCATCATTTCCGCCAACGTTGTTGGCATGTTCCTCTGCAGCCTTTGCCACAAAGGCGAACCTCGCCGGCATCCTTGGCTAAACCAAGCAATGGCCTGTGCTTCTATCACTCCTTCACAAGAGTTTCTAGTGGAGTTCCACCGGGTCAGGTAATCCCGGTCTGTTTCTTGTGGGCGCTGCACGCACAAAGCGAGCTGCTGAGGCCTGTTTGGCCTTCGGTAGGTGCTGCTGAAGTTGCTCACAAAAGCTTCCTCAAAGTCCAACCAGCCATTTATGCTTCCTTCCGGCAAATTGTTCAGCCAGATTCTTGCCGGTCCCACCAGGAACGTTGACACGATTCTTACGGCCCAACGCCGGTTTCCTCCTCCGGCTATACAACCTCCGCCACCAGCGATGTATACCGCGGTCACGTAATCCGCGAGCCAGTCTTCCGGCTTAGTGGTGCCATCGTATGTTTTAGTGTCACGGGGCAACTGAAAGTTGCGAACTGGTGGTTGCTCTTTCATGATCCTCGGGCCAAAGCACTTCGGACCCGGAGGACCTTCTGCCTCAATCATTTCAGACAGGTACACTCTGTCCAGACGGTGCCTCGCATCCCGTTCCGGCAAGTTTCTTTCCCCCAAGCGTTCACCCAAAGGGTTCCGGTAAGCCGTGAGTCTTGTTGAATCAGCTTCATCGTAACGTTCCGGTACCGCAGCCCTCGCCTGCCGGTGCCTTGGTGGAGGCATCTCCTCATCATCATACGCTGCCCTTGCAGCCGGATAATTTTGCCCGGTTTCGTGTCTACCGGCATGATTGTTTCCGGCATAGCCTCCTTTGGCGTAGCCTCGATCTGCCCCTTGGCTTTTTCTACCGGCATCGTGTTGCCCGGCTTGTTGTTTACCGGCAAGGACCGGATCGTACACAGTCATCTGCTGTGCGTTCACCTCTTTTTCTCTTCTTACGTCCGGATGGGGGGACGAGGCCTGCCCATGGGACTTGCTTCCGGCATTCTTTGTTGAACGCGCGGATTTTGAGGCCACAACCTTGTTCAGCTTAACCAGCTGCTCAGCGTTCTGCTGCTCGATAGTGTCTAGCAGCTCACTAACACGCTCTTGTTGTTTTGCCAGAGCGTCTCCGGTAAGCGAATCACACAGCTCTACAGCAGCCTTAGCAGCTTTTATGGTTTTATCCGAGACTCTTGTATTTAGGTTTCTCTACGATGCTAGCAGATGCAGAGGTACTCTTGCCGGTAAGAACTTCCTTGCGCAAATCCTGATCTAGATTGCGAGCCTTAAGCCGGTTCTCCGGTATCCTAGCAGCATGAGCGCTAACAGAAGCAAAGCCATGGGCAGCGTTGTACTCACGTAGGGTTAGGTTCAGCTCGCGCTGCGCCCGGACGATGTCGGCGCCGTTCGCAAGCAGCTTCTGGCGTTGCGCCTCCAGCTCCGCCTGAGCCACTGCCGGGTCGATGTTCTGCGCGATGGGCGTTGCCAGCACGTTCATCGCCGCTTGGAGGGGTGTCGCCGGTGGTGCGGAAGATGCTCCCGGTGCGCCGGTGTCGCGCTCCAGCGGTGGCTTGGCCGCACGGGTCGAAGCCGCACGACCAACACCTTCGTCCACAGCCTCCTTGCCTGCGCCGGCTGCGCCAGCCATCATTACCTCGACGCTACCGGCGGCGCGGCCAGCACAGAGCCACCTTGGCAGGTCCGGTGCCACCAGCACCGGCGAGAGGCGCTGGCGCACGGGGACAGTGCCGAAGTAGACGCGGTGGCTGCCGAACTCGATGATGCGGCCGTTCTTGGGGAAGATGCCGCCGTTGGCGAAGCAGCCCGCGTTGTCATTGATGAAGTCGATGGAGTAGAAGCTCTGGACGAGCGCAGACACAGTCCGCTCGCCGGCGACCTCGAGGATGCCCGCCCGAATATGTACTCCAGCAAGCGCCACTTCATGCCCCACGGTGGGCGCCAAGCTGTCGTCGTGGTGAACGAGACAGATGCCATAGGATGGCTTAAGTTGGGGCCGAATGGACGCAAGAGGATTCGGGGGAGGGTTTGTGATTAGACGAGATGAACTTCCGGATGGTTTCCTCAAGAACTTAGCCAAGGCTAGAGGTTGAAGAAGAAAGACATAAGGAAGAACTCGCTCTAGATCATCTTCTTTATTGATCTCAACAGGTTACAAGTTTCTCGGTACAAGTGTTCTTCTAACCCTAGCTCTCTTCGTGCGTGCCCGTAAGAAGGGCTGCCCCCTCTCCTTATATAGGGGAGAGGGTGGCTTACAAGGCAAGAAACCCTAATGGTATCTTTGACTAGACAAACTACTTTATAAAGCTACTATAATCATAGATGACACCGGAGTCCTCTTTAATCAGGGACGCTGACGTCCTCCGGTGTCGGGGGGAAGACCCCGGGTAGGGCAATGGACGCGGAGCAGCCGGCTAGAGGTTGGCCGGCTCGCGGCAAAGGCCGGCTGGGGAGCAGCCGGCTGGAGCCGTGGCCGGCTGCCTCGGAAGCCGGCTGGCTCTAAGTCCTAGTCGGCCTGGCTACGGCCATCTGCGGCGTGGCTAGGCCGGCTTCTACAAGCCATATCCGGTCGGGGTCTATACCTCGGACAGACTCGAGGCTGGCGAGTCTTGCATGAGAAGGAACTGGGTAGGTGGTCCGGGTTCAAAGGTCCACGCTGACCTCACTCACCGTAAAGCACAGGGCACTGTAGAGCAACAGTGCCACGCGGCGGACAGGCCATCATCGCCTACGCCGGTCCGTACCGGCTACAGGGCATGATGGCGACAGGGACATCTCCTCGCCATGCCGCTGACCTCCTCTGGCCGACGGGACAGGCCACTACGCCTCAACGGCTCCATGACGTCAACGCCTCGGGAAGGAGCGGAAGCCGGAGCCGGCCAAGCCGGCCAGTAGACCATAGGGACTTCTATGTAAAGTGCCAGCGCCTATATAAGCTGGGCTACCCCCTCGTGCGGGGGACGATCGATCATTCTTACTTCACTCTAGACTTAGCGCTGCCTCGTGAGAGAGACCTTCGTCTACCTTAGCCTCACGGGAGCAGCCGGATACAGCTCTAGGAGCACTATTGTACTTGTGATATCATCATATACACTCATAGCGAGGAGTAGAGGTGTTACCTCCATCGGAGGGCCTCGAACCTGGGTACGTCGCCGTGTCGCTCGTGCCCATACCCGCATCCGGATACCGCCGTGAGTCCACTAGGAACCACCTCGATTAGCCACCCTATGGCATATGCCGTGACGATACCACGACATCCGGCTTCTTTGACCGTCATCCTTCTCTTTATCGTCAGCTCTTCGTTTAAAGCTACTTTGCTTAGCTCATCTTTGTCTTCTAGCTCTGGAGAGAATCTTTGACCAGTTCTGCCGACATGCTCTTCTTTCCGGTAGCCCGATATCTTCTTACCCGGTTCCGGCATACCCCTCTTGGGGATACCGGCTTAGCCTCACTTAGCTAACTTCTTATCTCTATGTTCCGGTACGAACATTAAACCGGTATCTTGATGGCTCAAACCATCCGGTTTGGCATGCCTTTGGCATACCGGGGTCATCCCCCAACACTTGGTATGAATGAAAAAGTGTTGTTGGTTTTTACCCCCGCAACACTACTCAAGTTTTCAAATTTTGAACTTTTTGAACTTCAAACCAAACAAACCATATAATTTCCCTCTTATCTTATCATCTACCACAATGTTCAGATGGCCCCACCAACTCGCAGCACCAACCAAGACGCCATGTTGCAGATGTTGCAGATGATGATGGCAGACCGAGAAGTAGAAAGAGCGGAAAGACAAGCCAATATTGCTGCACTGCAACAGATAGCACAGAACAATCAAGGCCATGGAAACCATGATCGCCCTGGATCAAAGCTGAAGAACTTTCAGAACACCAACCCTCCAATGTTCAGCAAGACAGAAGAGCCCCTAGATGCTGATGACTGGCTCCAAACCATGGAGAACAACCTAGAAGTTGCGGGGGTTGAAGCCGCAGAAAAGTACTGTTCACCACCCACTACCTGTCAGGACCTGCAAGAGCCTGGTGGACAAGTGCCCGTGCAATGAATGCGGAACAGATGATAACTTGGGAAAACTTCAAGCTCAAATTCAGCAAGTACCATGTACCCCAAGGACTGATCAAGAAGATGAGAGACGAGTTCCGCGAACTCAAACAAGGAAGGATGTCCGTGGTGGAATACCGCGACAGATTTCTTACTCTGTCAAGGTACGCCCCGGATGAGACCGACACCAACGAGAAGAGGAAGGGAAGATTTCTGAATGGACTTCATGATGAAATGAAACTGTGTTAGTGAACATTCCGTTCGCTGACTTGGAAGCCCTTGTGGACTCAGCCATACAGATGGAAGGGAAGCTGCATCAAGCCAACGAGAACTGCATGCGCAGGATGATGAACCAGAATGGACCCCACCATACACAGAAGTACCGCAACAATTCAAGTGGAGGATTTGCCCCAAGAAACAACAAGCCAACTGCTCAGACATACCGCCCAAACTACCCCAACAACAATGGAGGACCCCCGAAGCCCGGAGGCAACAACAACAGCCACAACAACAGCAACCACCACAACAGCCACAACAACAATGGTAACAACAACAACCTTAATAATGGCCCAAGGACTGGAAGCCACGCTGTCCCCGTCACCCCAAAGGACAAGTCAACAATAATCTGCTATGAATGTGGAACTGTGGGTCATTACTCCAATGAATGCCCCAAGAAACTTGCCAAGACTGCCCCCAATACTGCTGCACCTGCCTAGCAACAGCGCCGCTTCGCAGCTAAAAGGAACCCTGATGGCGTGTAACTCACACGTTCGTTGGGAACCCCAAGAGGAAGGTATGATGCGCACAGCAGCAAGTTTTCCCTCAGAAAGAAACCAAGGTTTATCGAACCAGGAGGAGCCAAGAAGCACGTTGAAGGTTGATGGCGGCGGGATGTAGTGCGGCGCAACACCGGGGATTCCGGCGCCAACGTGGAACCTGCACAACACAACCAAAGTACTTTGCCCCAACAAAACGAGTGAGGTTGTCAATCTCACCGGCTTGCTGTAACAAAGGATTAGATGTATAGTGTGGATGATGATTGTTTGTAGAAAATAGTAGAACAAGTATTGCAGATTGTATTCGATGTAAAAGAATGGACCGGGGTCCACAGTTCACTAGAGGTGTCTCTCCCATAAGATAGCATGTTGGGTGAACAAATTACAATCAGGCAATTGACAAATAGAGAGGGCATAACAATGCACATACATGATATGATGAATATTGTGAGATTTAATTGGGCATTACGACAAAGTACATAGACCGCTATCCAGCATGCATCTATGCCTAAGAAGTCCACCTTCAGGTTATCATCCGAACCCCTTCCAGTATTAAGTTGCAAAACAACAGACAATTGCATTAAGTATGGTGCGTAATGTAATCAATAACTACATCCTCGGACATAGCATCAATGTTTTATCCCTAGTGGAAACAGTACATCCATAACCTTAGAGGTTTCTGTCACTCCCCCAGATTCACGGAGACATGAACCCACTATCGAGCATAAATACTCCCTCTTGGAGTTAAGAGTAAAAACTTGGCCAGAGCCTCTACTAATAAAGGAGAGCATGCAAGATCATAAACAACACATAGGTAATAGATTGATAATCAAAATAACATAGTATTCTCTATCCATCGGATCCCGACAAACACAACATATAGAATTACAGATAGATGATCTTGATCATGTTAGGCAGCTCACAAGATCCGACAATGAAGCACATGAGGAGAAGACAACCATCTAGCTACTGCTATGGACCCATAGTCCAGGGGTGAACTACTCACTCATCACTCCGGAGGCGACCATGGCGGTGAAGAGTCCTCCGGGAGATGATTCCCCTCTCCGGCAGGGTGCCGGAGGTGATCTCCAGAATCCCCCGAGATGGGATTGGCGGCGGCGACGTCTCAGTAAGGTTTTTCGTATCGTGGCTCTCGGTACTGGGGGTTTCGCGACGAAGGCTTTAAGCAGGCGGAATGGCAACGCGGGGGGCCACACGAGGGCCCCACACGCCAGGGTCGCGCGGCCTAGGGCTGGGCCGCGCCACCCTGTTGTGGCGGCGCCTCGTGGCCCCACTTCCTTTCCCCCTCGGTCTTCTGGAAGCTTCGTGCAAAAATAGGACCCTGGGCGTTGATTTCGTCCAATTCCGAGAATATTTCCTTTGTAGGATTTCTGAAACCAAAGACAGTAGAAAACAACAACTGGCTCTTCGGCATCTCGTTAATAGGTTAGTGCCGGAAAATGCATAAATACGACATATAATGTGTATAAAACATGTAGATATCACCAATAATGTGGCATGGAACATAAGAAATTATCGATACGTCGGAGACGTATCAGCATCCCCAAGCTTAGTTCCTGCTCGTCTCGAGCAGGTAAACGATAACAAAGATAATTTCTGGAGTGACATGCCATCATAACCTTGATCATACTATTGTAAGCATATGTAATGAATGCAGCGATCAAAACAATGGTAATGACATGAGTAAACAAATGAATCATAAAGCAAAGACTTTTCATGAATAGTACTTCAAGACAAGCATCAATAAGTCTTGCATAAGAGTTAACTCATAAAGCAATAAATCAAAGTAAAGGTATTGAAGCAACACAAAGGAAGATTAAGTTTCAGCGGTTGCTTTCAACTTGTAACATGTATATCTCATGGATATTGCCAACATAGAGTAATATAACAAGTGCAATATGCAAGTATGTAGGAATCAATGCACAGTTCACACAAGTGTTTGCTTCTTGAGGTGGAGAGAGATAGGTGAACTGACTCAACATAAAAGTAAAAGAATGGTCCTTCAAAGAGGAAAGCATCGATTGCTATATTTGTGCTAGAGCTTTTATTTTGAAAACATGAAACAATTTTGTCAACGGTAGTAATAAAGCATATGTATTATGTAAGTTATATCTTACAAGTTGCAAGCCTCATGCATAGTATACTAATAGTGCCCGCACCTTGTCCTAATTAGCTTGGACTACCGGATCATCGCAATACACATGTTTTAACCAAGTGTCACAAAGGGGTACCTCCATGCCGCCTGTACAAAGGTCTAAGGAGAAAGCTCGCATTTTGGATTTCTCGCTTTTGATTATTCTCAACTTAGACATCCATACCGGGACAACATGGACAACAGATAATGGACTCCTCTTTAATGCATAAGCATGTAGCAACAATTAGTGTTCCCATATGAGATTGAGGATATATGTCCAAAACTGAAACTTCCACCATGATTCATGGCTTTAGTTAGCGGCCCAATGTTCTTCTCTAACAACATGCATGCTCTAACCATTAAAGTGGTAGATATCTCTTACTTCAGACAAGACGGACATGCATAGCAACTCACATGATATTCAACAAAGAGTAGTTGATGGCGTCCCCAGAAGCATGGTTATCGCACAACAAGCAACTTAATAAGAGATAAAGTGCATAAGTACATATTCAATACCACAATAGTTTTTAAGCTATTTGTCCCATGAGCTATATATTGTAAAGGTAGGCAATGGAAATTTTAAAGGTAGCACTCAAGCAATTTACTTTGGAATGGCGGAGAAATACCATGTAGTAGGTAGGTATGGTGGACACAAATGGCATAGTGGTTGGCTCAAGGATTTTGGATGCATGAGAAGTATTCCCTCTCGATACAAGGTTTAGGCTAGCAAGGTTATTTGAAACAAACACAAGGATGAACCGGTGCAGCAAAACTCACATAAAAGACGTATTGTAAACATTATAAGACTCTGCACCGTCTTCCTTGTTGTTCAAAACTCAATACTAGAAATTATCTAGACTTTAGAGAGACCAAATATACAAACCAAATTTAGCAAGCTAGGTGTTTCTTCATTAATAGGTGCAAAGAATAGAGCTTAAACATGAGCACAACAATTGCCAAGTATCAAATTATTCAAGACATTTTAGAATTACTACATGTAGCATTTCCCAATTCCAACCATATAACAATTTAACGAAGAAGATTCAACCTTCGCCATGAATACTATGAGTAAAGCCTAAGGACATACTTGTCCATATGCAACAGCGGAGCGTGTCTCTCTCCCACACAATGAATGCTAGGATCCATTTTATTCAAACAAAACAAAAAACAAAAACAAACCGACGCTCCAAGCAAAGTACATAAGATGTGATGGAATAAAAATATAGTTTCGGGGGAGGAACCCGATAATGTTGTCGATGAAGAAGGGGATGCCTTGGGCATCCCCAAGCATAGACGCTTGAGTCTTCTTAAAATATGCAGGGGTGAACCACCGGGGCATCCCCAAGCTTAGAGCTTTCACTCTCCTTGATCATATTGCATCATTTCCCTCTCTTGATCCTTGAAAACTTCCTCCACACCAAACTCGAAACAACTCATTAGAGGGTTAGTGCACAATAAAAATTAATATGTTCAGAGGTGACATAATCATTCTTAACACTTCTATACATTGCATAAAGCTACTGGACATTAATGGATCAAAGAAATTTATCCAACATAGCAAAAGAGGCAATGCGAAATAAAAGGCAGAATCTGTCAAAACAGAACAGTCCGTAAAGATGGATTTTATCGAGGCACCAGACTTGCTCAAATGAAAATTCCCAAATTGAATGAAAGTTGCGTACATATCTGAGGATCACGCACGTAAATTGGCATATTTTTCTGAGCTACCTACAGAGAGGCAGGTCGAAATTCGTGACAGCAAAGAAATCTGTTATTGCGCAGTAATCCAAATCTAGTATGAACCTTACTATCAAAGACTTTACTTGGCACAACTATGCACAAAACTAAGATAAGGAGAGGTTGCTACAGTAGTAAACAACTTCCAAGACTCAAATATAAAACAAAAATACTGTAGTAAAAACATGGGTTGTCTTCCATAAGCGCTTTTCTTTAACGTCTTTCAGCTAGGCGCAGAAAGTGTATATCAAGTGTTATCAAGAGATGAAGCATCGACATCACAAGTTCCCCCATCTGTAGTGGTACTAAGGGCTTTGTCAATTTTAGGCCTATAATAATATTCCTTTGGTTTAGGCACTTTAGAGACATACATAAACTTTTGCTCCTTACCCACATAAGCTTTCTCTCTAAACTTTAGAGAAGAAAAAGTTGAACCCAAAGTTCCCATAGCTTTTTCAAGTTCGCCAATCCTATTGATTTGATTATCATGGACAACACAAGTTCCTAGGACACTAATTCTTTCATCAATTCCTCCTAAGGATTTATCAAGTTCATCAGTTTTATCAAGTAACATTTCCAATTTAGTTTCAACACTTGGGAAATTTTTCTCTATGGTTTCCAATTGTTTCATAACATCTTCAAGAGAGGTTTCAATTTTAGTTTCAATAACATGTGGTGTTCCAAATAAACTCTCAATAATGCAACTAGCTTCTAAAGCAGGAGTGCCTAGGAAGTTACCTCCTACAAGACAATCAAGAACATACCTATTCGAGGTAGAGATACCAACATAAAAATTCCTGAGTAGGATAGTGGTGGAGTGTTTCTTAGTGCACCTATTATGGGCATCACTAATTCTATACCAAGCATCTTTTAAACATTCTCCCCCTTGTTGCTTAAACGAACGAACTTCAACTTCGGGATTACTCATTTTAGCAGTAGTAAATAAAGCAAACTAGATAAAGTAAATGCAAGTAACTAATTTTTTTGTGTTTTTGATATAGAGTGCAAGACAAGTAAATAAAGTAAAGCTAGCAACTAATTTTTTTGTGTTTTGATATAATGCAGCAAACAAAGTAGTAAATAAAATAAAGCAAGACAAAACCAAGTAAAGAGATTGGATTGTGGAGACTCCCCTTGCAGCGTGTCTTGATCTCCCCGGCAACGGCGCCAGAAAATATGCTTGATGGCGTGTAACTCACACGTTCGTTGGGAACCCCAAGAGGAAGGTATGATGCGCACAGCAGCAAGTTTTCCCTCAGAAAGAAACCAAGGTTTATCGAACCAGGAGGAGCCAAGAAGCACGTTGAAGGTTGATGGCGGCGGGATGTAGTGCGGCGCAATGAAGTCTACGGGTGCTTCTATTCTTGTAGACAGTGTTGGGCCTCCAAGAGCAGAGGTTTGTAGAACAGCAGCAAGTTTCCCTTAAGTGGATCACCCAAGGTTTATCGAACTCAGGGAGGAAGAGGTCAAAGATATCCCTCTCATGCAACCCCGCAACCACAAAGCAAGAAGTCTCTTGTGTCCCCAACACACCTAATAGGTGCACTAGTTCGGCGAAGAGATAGTGAAATACAGGTGGTATGAATAAGTATGAGCAGTAGTAACGGTGCCAGAAAAGTGCTTGCTGGCGTGTAGTTGATGGTGGTAATATTGCAGGCAGTAGAAACATAGTAAAACAATAAACAAGCAGCGATAGCAGTATTTAGGAACAAGGCCTAGGGATCATAGTTTCACTAGTGGACACTCTCAACATTGATCACATAATAGAATAGATAAATGCATACTCTACACTCTCTTGTTGGATGATGAACACCATTGCGTAGGATTACACGAACCCTCAATGCCGGAGTTAACAAGCTCCACAATATTCAATGTTCATATTTAAATAACCTTAGAGTGCAAGATAGATCAACATAACCAAATAGATCACATCAATACCATCACGAGTAATAGTTAACTTCACAATCTACGAGAGATCACGATCATAAACTACGCCAAGTACTACATGATGCACACCCTGTCCACTTTACACCATGCGGGAGGAATAGAATACTTTAATAACATCACTAGAGTAGCACATAGATGAATTGTGATACAAAACTCATATGAATCTCAATCATGTAAAGCAGCTCATGAGATCATTGTATTGAAGTACATAGGAGAGAGATTAACCACATAGCTACCGGTACAACCCCGAGCCTCGATGGAGAACTACTCCCTCCTCATGGGAGACAGCAGCGTTGATGAAGATGGCGGTGGTGTTGATGGAGAAGCCTTCCGGGGGCACTTCCCCATCCCGGCGGCGTGCCGGAACAGAGACTCCTGTCCCCCAGATCTTGGCTTCGCGATGGCGGCGGCTCTGGAAGGTTTCTCGTCCCGTGACTTTTCCGTCTCGAGGTTTTAGGTCGAGGGGCTTCTTATAGGCGAAGAGGCGGCGTCAGAAGGGGTCTGGGGCCACCAGACAATAGGGCGGCGCGGCCAGGGCCTGGGCCGCGCCAGCCCCATGTGTGGGCCCCCTGTGGGTCCACTCTGGCGACTCTCGGGTGTTCTGGATGCTTCCGGGCAGAATAGGAACCTAGGCGTTGATTTCGTCCAATTCCGAGAATATTTCGTTACTAGGATTTATGAAACCAAAAACAGCAGAAAACAGCAACTGGCCTTTCGGCATCTCGTCAATAGGTTAGTTCCAGAAAATGCACGAATATGACATAAAGTGTGCATAAAACATGTAGATATCATCATTAATGTGGCATGGAACATAAGAAATTATCGATACGTCGGAGACGTATCAGCATCCCCAAGCTTAGTTTCTGCTCGTCCCGAGCAGGTAAATGATAACAAAATAATTTCTGGAGTGACATGCCATCATAACCTTGATCATACTATTGTAAACATATGTAATGAATGCAGCGATCAAAACAATGGTAAATGACATGAGTAAACAAATGAATCATAAAGCAAAGACTTTTCATGAATAGCACTTTCAAGACAGGCATCAATAAGTCTTGCATAAGAGTTAACTCATAAAGCAATAATTTAAAGTATAGACATTGAAGCAACACAATGGAAGATTAAGTTTCAGCGGTTGCTTTCAACTTGTAACATGTATATCTCATGGATAATTGTCAATGCAAAGCAATATAACAAGTGCAATAAGCAAGTATGTAAGAATCAATGCACAGTTCACACAAGTGTTTGTTTCTTGGGATGGAGAGAAATAGGTGAACTGACTCAACATAAAAGTAAAAGAATGGTCCTTCAAAGAGGAAAGCATCGATTGCTATATTTGTGCTAGAGCTTTGGTTTTGAAAACATAAAGAGAGCATAAAAGTAAAATTTTGAGAGGTGTTTGTTGTTGTCAACGAATGGTAGTGGGCACTCTAACTACCTCATCAACCAGACTTTCAAGAGAGGCTCCCATGAAGGATGTTATCTCTACCAGCAAGGTAGATCATCCCTCTTCTCTTTTGTTTACACATGTACTTTAGTTTAGTTTTTCTTTATTTATGGATGACACTCCTCCCAACCTTTTGCTTACACAAGCCATGGCTAACCGAATCCTAGGGTGCCTTCCAACATTCACATACCATGGAGGAGTGTCTATTTGCAAAATTAAGTTGCTTACTGATGAATCAGAGCAAAACATGTGAAGAGAATTATTAATGCAAGTTAATTAATCGGGGCTGGGAACCCCATTGCCAGCTCTTTTTGCAAAATTATTGGATAAGCGGATGAAGCCACTAGTCCATTATGAAAGTCTGTCAGAAGTAAATGACAAGATCGAAAGATAAAAACACCACATACTTCCTCATGAGCTATAAAACATTGACACAAATAAGAGGTGATAAATTTTGAATTATTTAAAGGTAGTACTCAAGCAATTTACTTTGGAATGGCGGAGAAATACCATGTAGTAGGTAGGTATGGTGGACACAAATGGCATAGTGGTTGGCTCAAGGATTTTGGATGCATGAGAAGTATTCCCTCTCGATACAAGGTTTAGGCTAGCAAGGTTATTTGAAACAAACACAAGGATGAACCGGTGCAGCAAAACTCACATAAAAGACATATTGTAAACATTATAAGACTCTACACCGTCTTCCTTGTTGTTCAAAACTCAATACTAAAAATTATCTAGACTTTAGAGAGACCAATTATGCAAACCAAATTTTAACAAGCTCTATGTATTTCTTCACTAATAGGTGCAAAGTATATGATGCAAGAGCTTAAACATGAGCACAACAATTGCAAAGTATCAAATTATTCAAGACATTTTACCAATTACTACATGTAGCATTTTCCAATTCCAACCATATAACAATTTAATGAAGCAGTTCCATCCTTCGCCATGAAAATTAAAAGCTAAGAACACATGTGTTCATACGAACCAGCGGAGCGTGTCTCTCTCCCACACAAGCATTTATTCAAACAAAAACAAAAACAAGAAACATACAGACGCTCCAAGTAAAGTACATAAGATGTGGCCGAATAAAAATATAGTTTCAAGGGAGGAACCTGATAATGTTGTCGATGAAGAAGGGGATGCCTTGGGCATCCCCAAGCTTAGACGCTTGAGTCTTCTTAAAATATGCAGGGGTGAACCACCGGGGCATCCCCAAGCTTAGAGCTTTCACTCTTCTTGATCATAGTATATCATCCTCCTCTCTTGACCCTTGAAAACTTCCTCCACACCAAACTCGAAACAACTCATTAGAGGGTTAGTGCACAATAAAAATTAACATGTTCAGAGGTGACACAATCATTCTTAACACTTCTGGACATTGCATAAAGCTACTGTACATTAATGGAACAAAGAAATTCATCCACCATAGCAAAAGAGGCAATGCGAAATAAAAGGCAGAATCTGTCAAAACAAAACAGTCCGTAAAGATGGATTTTATTGAGGCACCAGACTTGCTCAAATGAAAATGCCCAAATTGAATGAAAGTTGCGTACATATCTGAGGATCACTCACGTCAATTGGCTTAATTTTCTGAGCTACCTACAGGGAGGCAGGTCGGAATTCGTGACAGCAAAGAAATGCAGTTACTGCGCAGCAATCCAAATCTAGTATCAACCTTTCTATCAACGACTTTACTTGGCACAACAAAACACAAAACTAAGATAAGGAGAGGTTGCTACAGTAGTAAACAACTTCCAAGACACAAATATAAAATAGAGGTACTGTAGCAAAATAACACATGGGTTATCTCCCAAGAAGTTCTTTCTTTATAGCCATTAAGATGGGCTCAGCAGTTTTAATGATGCACTCGCAAGAAATAGTATTTGAAGCAAAAGAGAGCATCAAGAGGCAAATTCAAAACAAATTTAAGTCTAACATGCTTCCTATGAAAAGGAATCTTGTACACAAATGAATTCATGAAGAACAAAGTGACAAGCATAAGAGGATAAAACAAGTGTAGCTTCAAAAATTTCAGCACATAGAGAGGCATTTTAGTAACATGAAAATTTCTACAACCATATTTTCCTCTCTCATAATAACTTTCAGTAGCATCATGAGCAAACTCAACAATATAACTATCACATAAAGCATTCTTAACATGAGTCTCATGCATAAAATTATTACTCTCCACATAGGCATAATCAATTTTATTAGTAATAGTGGGAGCAAATTCAACAAAGTAGCTATCATTATTATTCTCATCATCAAATATAGGAGGCATATTGTAATCATAATCAAATTTATCCTCCATAACAGGCGGTACTAAAAGACTACTATCATTATAATCATCATAATTAGGAGGCAAAGCATCATCAAAGTGAATTTTCTCCTCAATGCTTGGGGGACTAAAAATATCATGCTCATCAAAGCCAGATTCCCCAAGCTTAGAATTTTCCATATCATTAGCAACAATGGTATTCAAAGTATTCATGCTAATATGTTCCATGGGTTTTTTAATTTTCGGATCATACCATCCATGTCTTAAATCAGGAAATAGAATAAGAAGCTCATTGTTGTCCATTATGCCAAACTAGTGTAAACAAGAAACAAAAAGATGCAATTGCAGGATCTAAAGGAAATAGCTTCGAGTACATACAACGGCGAAAATAGCTTAGTAGCCGAGATCCGGAGTGTGAGTACCTTTTACCTTTCCTCCCCGGTAACGGCGCCAGAAAATAGCTTGATGTCTACGGGTGCTTCTATTCTTGTAGACAGTGTTGGGCCTCCAAGAGCAGAGGTTTGTAGAACAGCAGCAAGTTTCCCTTAAGTGGATCACCCAAGGTTTATCGAACTCTGGGAGGAAGAGGTCAAAGATATCCCTCTCATGCAACCCTGCAACCACAAAGCAAGAAGTCTCTTGTGTCCCCAACACACCTAATAGGTGCACTAGTTCGGCGAAGAGATAGTGAAATACAGGTGGTATGAATAAGTATGAGCAAGTAGTAACGGTGCCGGAAAAGTGCTTGTCTGGCGTGTAGTTGATGGTGGTAATATTGCGAGCAGTAGAAACATAGTAAAACAGTAAACAAGCAGCGATAGCAGTATTTAGGAACAAGGCCTAGGGATCATACTTTCACTAGTGGACACTCTCAACATTGATCACATAATAGAATAGATAAATGCATACTCTACACTCTCTTGTTGGATGATGAACACCATTGCGTAGGATTACACGAACCCTCAATGCCGGAGTTAACGAGCTCCACAATATTCAATGTTCATATTTAAATAACCTTAGAGTGCAAGATAGATCAACATAACCAAATATATCACATCAATACCATCAAAGTAATAGTTAACTTCACAATCTACGAGAGATCACGATCATAAACTACGCCAAGTACTACATGATGCACACCCTGTCCACTTTACACCATGCAGGAGGAATAGAATACTTTAATAACATCACTAGAGTAGCACATAGATGAATTGTGATACAAAACTCATATGAATCTCAATCATGTAAAGCAGCTCATGAGATCATTGTATTGAAGAACATAGGAGAGAGATTAACCACATAGCTACCGGTACAACCCCAAGCCTCGATGGAGAACTACTCCCTCCTCATGGGAGACAGCAGCGTTGATGAAGATGGCGGTGGTGTCGATGGAGAAGACTTCCGGGGGCATTTCCCCGTCCCGGCGGCGTGCCGGAACAGAGACTCCTGTCCCCCAGATCTTGGCTTCGCGATGGCGGCGGCTCTGGAAGGTTTCTCGTCCCGTGACTTTTCCGTCTCGAGGTTTTAGGTCGAGGGGCTTCTTATAGGTGAAGAGGCGGCGTCAGAAGGGGTCTGGGGCCACCAGACAATAGGGCGGCGCGGCTAGGGCCTGGGCCGCGCCAGCCCCATGTGTGGGCCCCCTTGTGGGTCCACTCTGGCGACTCTCGGGTGTTCTGGATGCTTCCGGGCAGAATAGGAACCTGGGCGTTGATTTCGTCCAATTCCGAGAATATTTCGTTACTAGGATTTCTGAAACCAAAAACAGCAGAAAACAGACACTGGCCTTTCGGCATCTCGTCAATAGGTTAGTTCCAGAAAATGCACGAATATGACATAAAGTGTGCATAAAACATGTAGATATCATCAATAATGTGGCATGGAACATAAGAAATTATCGATACGTCGGAGACGTATCACGCAACACCAGGGATTCCGGCGCCAACGTGGAACCTGCACCTTCATCCACAGCCTCCTTGCCTGCGCCGGCTGCGCCAGCCATCATTACCTCGACGCTGCCGGCGGCGCGGCCAGCACAGAGCCACCTTGGCGGGTCCGGTGCCACCAGCACCGGCGAGAGGCGCTGGCGCACGGGGACGGTGCCGAAGTAGACGCGGTGGCTGCCGAACTCGATGATGCGGCCGTTCTTGGGGAAGATGCCGCCGTTGGTGAAGCAGCCCGCGTTGTCGTTGATGAAGTCGATGGAGTAGAAGCGTTGGACGAGCGCAGACACTGTCCGCTCGCCGGCGACCTCGAGGATGCCCGCCCGAATGTGTACTCCAGCAAGCGCCACTTCATGCCCCACGGTGGGCGCCAACTGTCGTCGTGGTGAACAGACAGATGCCATAGGATGGCTTAAGTTGGGGCCGAATGGACGCAAGAGGATTCGGGGGAGGGTTTGTGATTAGACGGGATGAACTTCCGGATGGTTTCCTCAAGAACTTAGCCAAGGCTAGAGGTTGAAGAAGAAAGACATAAGGAAGAACTCGCTCTAGATCATCTTCTTTATTGATCTCAACAGGTTACAAGTTTCTCAGTACAAGTGTTCTTCTAACCCTAGCTCTCTTCGTGCGTGCCCGTAAGAAGGGCTGCCCCCTCTCCTTTTATAGGGGAGTGGGTGGCTTACAAGGCAAGAAACCCTAATGGTATCTTTGACTAGACAAACTACTTTATAAAGCTACTATAATCATAGATGACACCGGAGTCCTCTTTAATCAGGGACGTTGACGTCCTCCGGCTTCTTTGACCGTCATCCTTCTCTTTATCGTCAGCTCTTCGTTTAAAGCTACTTTGCTTAGCTCATCTTTGTCTTCTAGCTCTGGAGAGAATCTTTGACCAGTTCTGCCGACATGCTCTTCTTTCCGGTAGCCCGATATCTTCTTACCCGGTTCCGGCATACCCCTCTTGGGGATACCGGCTTAGCCTCACTTAGCTAACTTCTTATCTCTATGTTCCGGTACGAACATTAAACCGGTATCTTGATGGCTCAAACCATCCGGTTTGGCATGCCTTTGGCATACCGGGGGTCATCCCCCCAACACTTGGTATGAATGAAAAAGTGTTGTTGGTTTTTACCCCCGCAACACTACTCAAGTTTTCAAATTTTGAACTTTTTGAACTTCAAACCAAACAAACCATAGAATTTCCCTCTTATCTTATCATCTACCACAATGTTCAGATGGCCCCACCAACTCGCAGCACCAACCAAGACGCCATGCTGCAGATGTTGCAGATGATGATGGCAGACCGAGAAGTAGAAAGAGCGGAAAGACAAGCCAATATTGCTGCACTGCAACAGATAGCACAGAACAATCAAGGCCATGGAAACCATGATCGCCCTGGATCAAAGCTGAAGAACTTTCAGAACACCAACCCTCCAATGTTCAGCAAGACAGAAGAGCCCCTAGATGCTGATGACTGGCTCCAAACCATGGAGAACAACCTAGAAGTTGTGGGGGTTGAAGCCGCAGAAAAAGTACTGTTCACCACCCACTACCTGTCAGGACCTGCAAGAGCCTGGTGGACAAGTGCCCGTGCAATGAATGCGGAACAGATGATGACTTGGGAAAACTTCAAGCTCAAATTGAGCAAGTACCATGTACCCCAAGGACTGATCAAGAAGATGAGAGACGAGTTCCGCGAACTCAAACAAGGAAGGATGTCCGTGGTGGAATACCGCGACAGATTTCTTACTCTGTCAAGGTACGCCCCGGATGAGACCGACACCAACGAGAAGAGGAAGGAAAGATTTCTGAATGGACTTCATGATGAAATGCAAACTGTGTTAGTGAACATTCCGTTCGCTGACTTGGAAGCCCTTGTGGACTCAGCCATACAGATGGAAGGGAAGCTGCATCAAGCCAACGAGAACTGCATGCGCAGGATGATGAACCAGAATGGACCCCACCATACACAGAAGTACCGCAACAATTCAAGTGGAGGATTTGCCCCAAGAAACAACAAGCCAACTGCTCAGACATACCGCCCAAACTACCCCAACAACAATGGAGGACCCCCGAAGCCCGGAGGCAACAACAACAGCCACAACAACAGCAACCACCACAACAGCCACAACAACAATGGTAACAACAAGAACCTCAATAATGGCCCAAGGACTGGAAGCCACGCTGTCCCCGTCACCCCAAAGGACAAGTCAACAATAATCTGCTATGAATGTGGAACTGTGGGTCATTACTCCAATGAATGCCCCAAGAAACTTGCCA
This sequence comes from Lolium rigidum, assembly GCF_022539505.1. Classification (NCBI taxonomy): domain Eukaryota; kingdom Viridiplantae; phylum Streptophyta; class Magnoliopsida; order Poales; family Poaceae; genus Lolium; species Lolium rigidum. The sequence goes on along the minus strand of NC_061512.1, from coordinate 24,289,300 downwards.
AGACTGCCCCCAATACTGCTGCACCTGCCTAGCAACAGCGCCGCTTCGCAGCTAAAAGGAACCCTTATGGCGTGTAACTCACACGTTCGTTGGGAACCCCAAGAGGAAGGTATGATGCGCACAGCAGCAAGTTTTCCCTCAGAAAGAAACCAAGGTTTATCGAACCAGGAGGAGCCAAGAAGCACGTTGAAGGTTGATGGCGGCGGGATGTAGTGCGGCGCAACACCAGGGATTCCGGCGCCAACGTGGAACCTGCACAACACAACCAAAGTACTTTGCCCCAACAAAACAGTGAGGTTGTCAATCTCACCGGCTTGCTGTAACAAAGGATTAGATGTATAGTGTGGATGATGATTGTTTGCAGAAAATAGTAGAACAAGTATTGCAGATTGTATTCGATGTAAAAGAATGGACCGGGGTCCACAGTTCACTAGAGGTGTCTCTCCCATAAGATAGCATGTTGGGTGAACAAATTACAGTCAGGCAATTGACAAATAGAGAGGGCATAACAATGCACATACATGATATGATGAATATTGTGAGATTTAATTGGGCATTACGATAAAGTACATAGACCGCTATCCAGCATGCATCTATGCCTAAAAAGTCCACCTTCAGAGTTATCATCCGAACCCCTTCCGGTATTAAGTTGCAAAACAACAGACAATTGCATTAAGTATGGTGCGTAATGTAATCAATAACTACATCCTCGGACATAGCATCAATGTTTTATCCCTAGTGGCAACAAGTACATCCATAACCTTAGAGGTTTCGTCACTCCCCGCATTCACGGAGACATGAACCCACTATCGAGCATAAATACTCCCTCTTGGAGTTAAGAGTAAAAACTTGGCCAGAGCCTCTACTAATAACGGAGAGCATGCAAGATCATAAACAACACATAGGTAATAGATTGATAATCAAAATAACATAGTATTCTCTATCCATCGGATCCCAACAAACACAACATATAGAATTACAGATAGATGATCTTGATCATGTTAGGCAGCTCACAAGATCCGACAATGAAGCACATGAGGAGAAGACAACCATCTAGCTACTGCTATGGACCCATAGTCCAGGGGTGAACTACTCACTCATCACTCCGGAGGCGACCATGGCGGTGAAGAGTCCTCCGGGAGATGATTCCCCTCTCCGGCAGGGTGCCGGAGGTGATCTCCAGAATCCCCCGAGATGGGATTGGCGGCGGCGGCGTCTTAGTAAGGTTTTCCGTATCGTGGCTCTCGGTACTGGGGGTTTCGCGACGAAGGCTTTAAGTAGGCGGAAGGGCAACGCGGGGGGCCACACGAGGGCCCCACACGCTAGGGTCGCGCGGCCTAGGGCTGGGCCGCGCCGCCCTGTTGTGGCGGCGCCTCGTGGCCCCACTTCCTTTCCCCCTCGGTCTTCTGGAAGCTTCGTGCAAAAATAGGACCCTAGGCGTTGATTTCGTCCAATTCCGAGAATATTTCCTTTGTAGGATTTCTGAAACCAAAAACAGTAGAAAACAACAACTGGCTCTTCGGCATCTCGTTAATAGGTTAGTGCCAGAAAATGCATAAATACGACATATAATGTGTATAAAACATGTAGATATCACCAATAATGTGGCATGGAACATAAGAAATTATCGATACGTCGGAGACGTATCAAACCCGAACAACCGCAACGGCCGTCTCTACCACATGAATGCAACAGAAGCACCGGAAGCACCACAGGCCATGCCAAGTATGTTTTCTTGTTAATCCAACTAGCATGGTGGCCCTCGCAAATGCGAGGGCATCATCTTTATTGTTGAAAGTTTTAGATATTTAGTTTTATCTTATGCAGATAACTTTCATTTCAATATCTTGGTGTGAGACATCTCAATGTTCTAGATAAATATATTATAAAAGTAATCGTACCATAGTCACCCTTCATCTTTATGGTTGAAAGTTTTAGACATTTAATTTTATATTATGCAGATAATTTTCCTTTTAATTATCTTTGTGTGAGCAACATCTCAGTGTGCTAGATAAATATATTATAAAACTGATCAATACAAAAAATCGTACCATAGTCGCCCTATACAATATGGGAAGATGTTACATAGAGTATATAAAAATATCTAGGTTTGGATTAAATTGGAATAAAAAACATCAATCTATCAAGCAAATTGAAATGTTTTTTTGTAAGACCTCTATAAAATAAACAACAAAGTGAAGGAAAATGGACAATAACGTGCAATGGAATTGAATTATGAAAAATGTGTTGTTATCCTTTTTGAAAGTGCGGATTGTGAGTCATTTGCTTGGTATATTGTACATGAATATGCATAGTGCAGGCTCGCTGTATTCAGCATCTGCATTCAAATTAATGTTTAGATTGCCAGCTGATCAATGATTATGCAAGTTAATCGTGTGTAATATATGTAGCTATATATAAATATATACCTATAGTGGAGGACTGATTATTCATGATCACTAAACTTATCGCCTTGTACTATACTATGCCCCTCTTACCTACACCTTAATTTCAATTTGCTTCCATTCCTATCAATTTTTTTTATTGATCTTTATTCAACAGGAATACTAATGTATTTATATTCAAGTTATACATGCCGCCCAAATTGCTATACATATATATAGAGAGAGTTTCAAATGTTCTGTTTTCTTAATTGATCTTTATTATGGTCTTTTTACGCACTAAAATATATCTAGGTTAAAAGAGCTTCGTCAATTAATTTGAGGCTCAAGGTGTACCTAAATATCAAGGGAACTATATCATTATGTAAATCATGTCAGTTGAACGTTCTTTGCACGTGTATTGAACTACTTCATAGCATTAAAAATATATGGAAAATATATCTATAACATTAAATATGACCCTCTTTTACATCGAAAATCAATTCATCAAATTCGCGAATTCAGATATCAATTGGTGATACATTTGTCGCGGTCCAAACTTGTGGCCTCCCGTAGTCTACCTAGACTATTGAAAGTGTTGGTGATTTTCACTCCCAATATTCACCCTAAAGTTCCGGGTTTATTTTGTAGTATTGGATTTGATCCATGACTGGCAAAAATTGAAGCTCCTTCATCTAGATAAAATATATAAATATAAGAAAAATGCATTACACATCATCCCTGAGAAAATCATAAGTTATTACATTTAAACACACCATGCAATCTTTGCCCTATGCTTCTACTTTGCATGAAGAATTGTTGTGAAAGAAACTCCTTACTTGAACCCCATAACTTTGAATCTAATTATGTGCATTTGATTTCATTTTTACGATTCGCTGCAGACTCTTCGAACATACTCCTGTCCATAGAAACTCTCTTACATGGAATATTGCATACATATCCGACTTCTTGCATCGGATTGTTTTGAAACTTCTCATTATTGTTTCACAATTTATACTATATAATATACTCCCCCCGTCTCATAAAGAATCTCTTAACATTGTTTAAATTTGGATGTATCGCCGGTGGCAACAACCAAATATAGACAAATCTAAGACATCATTTATGGGACGGAGGGAGTAGAAAAAATAGCGAACAACATAAACCAATGTCCATCAAATTGCATGATTAATCCGTGTACAGCATAATTTAGATTTCCATTGTGCACTTATGCTATAACATATGGATACTGCATATGCACACACACTTGGCTTATGTACTTGCATGCTTCGCTCGTTTGTATAATAGTGCTTCTTAATATTATCATCTCTACAACATCTTGCGGAGCTAACTCAAAAAATTGGGAGACGCTCGAGATACATACCTGCAGACTTTGGATGCTGCATATATACATCGTGTTGGGAGTCCTTGCATGCTGCTGCATATACAACATGATGCGTACATTGTGGAGTTGATCGGAAAGTCGGTGAATCTGTGCCGCCAAACGGTCGGCAAGTTCCTTAGCTAGCACCCCTTGGCCCAGCTTGTTGCCGGCGAACTGCAGGGGACAGCCTTCAGGTGCCGATCCAGCTAGTTCTTTCCTTCAAACTGCATACGAACTCACGGACCACTTCTAGGGGGACAATAAACTTCAGGCGAAAGACAATGTAGCAGATCGCTTTTGTAGCCGATCTCGTTCTCACATCCCCAGATGTTCCACGTTCCATATATATACTCAGACGAGTCATTGTCTTTTTCTTAGAAACGAACGTGGTGAGACATTGGCAATGTGCAACGCAGCCGGACAGCGTATTCGAGAATGCATTTGCCGATCTGAGCCGTCAACGCACAGCTAACACCATGCCAATCTCATCTGGTTTAAAGGTTCTCACGCAGATTAGCTCAAAATTGTGTTCCACTTGATCAATCTCGTGCAGGTTGCCCCGTGAAGTCAACTGGGAGGTGCCGTGCGATGACCTCCAGCTGGCTAGCTAGCATCGTCTGCTTGGAGCCATCCTGTCCATTGCGGAAAGAGAAGGGGTATCCTGGCGGAGATGGTTGGGTGGAAGGGGATCCTGGCCGGCAGATCGAGATGGTCTGGCGGCGCTCTGGTAGCAGTAGAATTTAAACACACCATGCAATCTTTGCCCTATGCTTCTACTTTGCATGAAGAATTGTTGTGAAAGAAACTCCTTACTTCAACCCCATAACTTTGAATCTAATTATGTGCATTTGATTTCATTTTTACGATTCGCTGCAGACTCTTCGAACATACTCCTGTCCATAGAAACTCTCTTACATGGAATATTGCATACATATCCGACTTCTTGCATCGGATTGTTTTGAAACTTCTCATTATTGTTTCACAATTTATACTATATAATATACTCCCCCCGTCTCATAAAGAATCTCTTAACATTGTTTAAATTTGGATGTATCGCCGGTGGCAACAACCAAATATAGACAAATCTAAGACATCATTTATGGGACGGAGGGAGTAGAAAAAATAGCGAACAACATAAACCAATGTCCATCAAATTGCATGATTAATCCGTGTACAGCATAATTTAGATTTCCATTGTGCACTTATGCTATAACATATGGATACTGCATATGCACACACACTTGGCTTATGTACTTGCATGCTTCGCTCGTTTGTATAATAGTGCTTCTTAATATTATCATCTCTACAACATCTTGCGGAGCTAACTCAAAAAATTGGGAGACGCTCGAGATACATACCTGCAGACTTTGGATGCTGCATATATACATCGTGTTGGGAGTCCTTGCATGCTGCTGCATATACAACATGATGCGTACATTGTGGAGTTGATCGGAAAGTCGGTGAATCTGTGCCGCCAAACGGTCGGCAAGTTCCTTAGCTAGCACCCCTTGGCCCAGCTTGTTGCCGGCGAACTGCAGGGGACAGCCTTCAGGTGCCGATCCAGCTAGTTCTTTCCTTCAAACTGCATACGAACTCACGGATCACTTCTAGGGGGACAATAAACTTCAGGCGAAAGACAATGTAGCAGATCGCTTTTGTAGCCGATCTCGTTCTCACATCCCCAGATGTTCCACGTTCCATATATATACTCAGACGAGTCATTGTCTTTTTCTTAGAAACGAACGTGGTGAGACATTGGCAATGTGCAACGCAGCCGGACAGCGTATTCGAGAATGCATTTGCCGATCTGAGCCGTCAACGCACAGCTAACACCATGCCAATCTCATCTGGTTTAAAGGTTCTCACGCAGATTAGCTCAAAATTGTGTTCCACTTGATCAATCTCGTGCAGGTTGCCCCGTGAAGTCAACTGGGAGGTGCCGTGCGATGACCTCCAGCTGGCTAGCTAGCATCGTCTGCTTGGAGCCATCCTGTCCATTGCGGAAAGAGAAGGGGTATCCTGGCGGAGATGGTTGGGTGGAAGGGGATCCTGGCCGGCAGATCGAGATGGTCTGGCGGCGCTCTGGTAGCAGTAGAATTTAGACGCAGGTTCTCTCAAGGTGGAATTTTCTCTTTGATTGGGTCTACATGTAGGTTATAATTGGTTTGGGTTCACGTACGTATGGGTTAGACACGGGTCAATTAGCGTGGCTGAAAACAAAAATTGGTTTGGGTTTATGTACGTGTTAGACACGCGTCAATAATAAAGTTACGTAATTGTTCGGTAAATCCTAGCCGTAAATAATATATCTAATAGTCAAAATAATTTTGGTGATGTGGATTAATATGTGTCTTCTTTTCTTAATCTATATTTTGCTTTTAGTATATAATAGATAGATAGATTGCCCAATCCCTTTTAGGAACCTTACTTTTCTTAAAATCTCGGAATGAGATTTGTTTAAGGGGGAAGGGTTTGTAACATCCCAAATTTTAAAACAAAGAAGAAAATGAGTTTCACTGATTCCAAAATTTGGAACCAACAAAAACTTTATTTGCGTCCTATAAGGAGCATAGTGCTCATGCTTGTAGTTGATGATCTATGCCATGATTGTTTGTTAAAGTGTTTGAAAATAACATTAAACCCTAAACCTTGCTGTTTGGAGTCAAAATCAAATATTTAAGAAAAAGGGAAAACGCAACTAGCTTCACATATGAGGCTATGGCTATTTTTGTAAAACTTTACCCTAGGCCCTTCTACCTTGTTTAGAGGATTATAAAACCTTAATAAACACTATCTAGTACTTAACAAATCAAATCTAAGGTGAAACAAAAAGAAATAAAAATAAAATAAAAATGTCCATAGAGGCATATGAGAGGAAATGGCCAAAAATAGGAATTTGAGAATTGACCCTAAGACTTAGTGTGAATGGTGGGATCACTCCTCTATACCATTTCAACACTCAACAACATCAATTGGGTCAAGAAAAATCAAATCAAAAATCAAAGAAATGAAAATTTCAAGTTGCATGTGATGATGGTCACTAGTGCCATTTTTAACATGTACCCCACTTTGAGCCCTTTTATTAAGAGATTCTTAAATCAAACCTTGCCAACTCTTTTCACCTCAACCAAGACCTCATCAAGATGAATAACTTTGGTGTTTACCACTTTGACCAGATCTTTGACCTTGGATGATCATGATCACACAAAAGCATGCCAAGGACTATGCATGTGTCACATACACTTTTGCCTTTAATCAATGTGCACACCCCTAGCCCTATCCAACCATGCTCACCTTGTCAAACACACTCACCTCACCCCTCTTAAGCTTGCAGCACTCATAGACCAAGAAAATGATGCACCCAAGGACCAATGCCATGACATGCCCTTGATATGACCACACCATGCCAACCCTTGTCCTCCTCCTTCTCTGGTCACCCTCACCATGTCAAATGAACTCACCTCACAACACTGATCACCACCATGCAAAGGTTGACCCCAGGAGAGCCCTGCACACCTCATGCCACACCATGCCAGCCATCATGCCCACCAACATGTCACCACCTGCCCTGGTCCTCTCCTCTCCCTCTGATCATGTCCCTAAGCCTCTCCTACCCTTGCTGAGCCTACTAGACATCATCCCAAGTCAAAGAGATGCATCCAAAACCCTGGACACGACGTGATCACCACGCCCAGGCCACACCAGAGCGTGCACTGGCATGTCTTTGGACACGATGGTGCACGCCCTGCACTCCTCGCTGTCGTCCTCCCCTCTCCCTCTCCTTCAGCACGCTCACTCACCTAGACACCACCATTGGCTCTCCCGCGCCCTGTAGACAACACCATGATCGACCACCTGCCGCCACGGTACTGCGCACCTCCATCACGCTCCTGCACGCCCTCGTCCATCATTTGCCATGCCAGCACGCTCCCTAGCCTCGCCTTGATGTCGCCTACCTAGCCCTGCCCTCGCCTTGCCCCTTCGCTCACCAGAACAGTCGCACCGTGGTCGACCTCCACGGGCACTCACAGCACCTCCTCGCGCCTATAAATAGAGCAAGCCCCGACCCTTCTCCCACACACCATTCGCCTCCTCTCCTTCCTCTAGTCCTCCTCGATCTTTCTCTCTCGCCAATTTAGCCTGTAGCCGTCCAATTTCTCGCCGGAGCCCGCGGCGGTGCTGAGAAGGTCGTCGCCGATTTCCGCCACCACTGGAGTCGCCGCCGGTACCAGAAGATCCGCCGTCGTCCGCAACATTGCCTCGCGTCAACGCTGCCGTCCGCCGACCGCCGGTTAGCTCGCCCACCCCCTCGCCTCGCCGTGCCAGTGAGCCCCTCTCGTCGACGTAGATGACGAGCGTGAGCCGTCGATCTTCATCCTAATCGTGCGTCTGATATTAGCCGGTACCGCTTCGGGTTTAAATAGTGACTGACATGCGGAGCCCACCTTGTTAGGCGGCCTGCTCGCGCTGGACGCGTAGTTGGGCCAGCCCAGTTCTTTTCCCTTCGTTCTGGCCCGTTTACTTTCCCGCCCGAGCCGAAAATTTGAATTCGTTTAATTCCTTTTAGTTTCAAATTCAATACTGGTGCTCACTTAGAATTTGAATAACTCTCAATCCACGCAACCAAATTTGATGAACTTTATATTGTTGGAAAGCTTATGAAAAGCTTCATCCAACCCCACTGGTTTGAACCGATCTATTGTAGAATTTGAATAGTAAAAATAACAAGTCAGGAGGTTTTCCAAATTCAAATAAATTTATAAAATCAACCATATTGAATTTTAAGGTGAATCCAATTGCTATATTTCACTTTTCCAAGTCTGTAATTGATTATGCAAAAATATGATATGGGTACTGTATATGATCATGGGTTAGAGCAAAATATTGTCTATGTAGTCAAATTCTAGCCCATTTAAACTATTTCAAAATTAGGGTTTCAAATCTATGAGGTGTAGCACCTCATTTAAATCATCTTCCCCAAGTGTTACGAAGTAATGTGATGACCTTAGTTGCAAGGTCTCATACTTCCTCACTTGAGGATCTTAAAAACACATAGTTACTTAAATTGCATGAAATAATAAATCTCATTTAAACCATTTTCCCAAAATAGTAAATATGAAGTGTTGACTTTGGTCAACATAATCTCATACTTGGTATTTTAGGAAATTAAATCTTAACAAGGTTCAATGAGAGGAAATTATTTCTCCAAACTAAAGAGAAACCCTAATCCACATTTCAATGAGAGGAAATTATTTTCCTAACACTAAGTAAGAAAACCCTAGCATAATTTTGGGTAGCAATGTTAAGTGATGATGCTAGATAATTTGTGTGAGCCATTAAGGCTAATTAAGTATACTTAAGTATTGTTTGGTGATTGTATCCTCGTATTTCGTTTATAGACGCTAGTACCGGAGACTATCAAGAGGAGGAGGTTTTCTACCAAGAGGAAGAAGAAGAGAACTTTGATCACTACCCCAATGAAGGCAAGCTATAATCTTGCAAGTTACCCAAATGCAAGCTCTACTTGAGCAAGGCACCACTACCATACTACTTTGTGATTTACTTTCCATGTCCCAATTTTTATTTCACGAAGCTTTTACTTTGTTTATCAAGTCTCACTTTTATAGTTAACTTGAGTCTAGATAAGGAGTAGTACAAGAACATCAAAGTTAGCCTAGAGAGCTACAAGCTAGTTAGCATCCCTCGTGACTAGTTGCTAGTGCTAAACTAAAATTGACTACTCTAGATGGGAACTTGTGAAAACCAATGACTTTGAAAACCTTGGAATGATGAGTCATTCTATTGAAAGATTTGGAAGCTGAATATGACTTGTGAATGATTTGGTGAAATTTACCAAAAACTGATGGTTGGGTTCAGATGCGATACCTTTCCAATTCTTAAGTACCCCCACAATACCTGAATCTGGGTAAGGCTTAACTGGAAACTTATGTAGTTTAGTATGGGTTCCCTCTGAACAAGCGTCATAGGGGTTATGCCGAGGCTGCCTCCATTGAAAGTGAAATGACGTGAAATGCGGTGAATGTCCTACCCAAGCCCTGTGCAGTTCCCGGGTTGGCGGTTTGCTCTCACCGGGAGGCCAAGCTCATGGGGAGAGATGCCTATACTAGGGTATGTAAATGAAAGGTTAGGATTGGTAGTTCGCGCACTGAGTGCGATAAATCAGGCCAGTTACCCCTGACGGACTATTGCAATTATTGTGGCACAAGTGTACGACCTCTGCAGAGTTTAAACTATTCGAATAGCCGCGTCCGCGGTCATGGACAGTTGGAAAGGCCATACTGTTCCGTCATCAGAACTTTTCCAAAAACGTGAATGGTGACTTGTGAATTGAGTTTGAAAGGTGAATTTGACTTTGAAGCACAACAGAGTTGTGGGAATGACACTAATGTTCCTACTTGAGTTAAGTTAGGCAAATGATCTGTTTACTAAAGTTCTTATGAACTAAAACTGGCTTTATGCAAATGAACCTAGAGCTTAGCACCCCCTTACCAGAGTTGATAGTAGTTACATTAGTATTAGTTTGCGAGTACTTTAAAGTACTCATGGCTTTGTCCCTGGCTATTCAAATGGCCAGACTATGAAGATGAGCCCCAGTACCAAGATGAAGGACAACAGGACGTCTATGACAACTAGGACCACTCCTGACGTCAATAGTTGTCTGTGGAACAGATGGACCTCTACTACGTATTTTCGCTATGTGTTATGTAATTGATCATTAGATCAAGTGTTGTAAGGAGACTGGATCATGTGATCCCTTTTGATGTAAAACCATTATGGTGTTGTAATGAATGATGTTCTGTGATATCAATCTATTATGTCTCGCAAAAACAATATTTCTGGGATTGCGAAAATAAGATACCATATAATCGAGCACGAAAATGGCAATGCCATCAATGCCATTAGATTTAAATTTCGACAAAAGAAATTGTGAGAAAATGAGATATTCCCGTATTCAAGCACTGGCAGTAACAGATTTAGACACTAATAAATGAGCAGAACATGATTTACAGGAAGCTAGATATAGTACTCCCTCTTTAACTATAGTACATGGACTCAGCGGAACACTAAAAAATAATATGGAACTACAGTTACCAACTAGTATCATGATGCTGAGATGAGATATGTAAGACCTATTGTAAAACTTAGCACTAGAGTTGCAATCTTGGGCTGCCAAAGTCACTGCAGTCTGAACTCTGAAGCAAACCCAAACAGATGTACTAGAATACAAACCTACTATACATTGTTTAGTTGAACATGAACAATCCATACAACATACAGACCTTTGCTAGATCCCACCCTGTATCAGATGCAAGGAGAAAGGGGACAAGATTGCAAATTGTAAAGCATACACCATAATAAACGGAGATATAAGACAGACAAGAAAAAAAAACTGTGTGACAAATTGAGACGTTCCTGAATTCACCCCCTGGCAGTAACAATTTGAAGCAGTGTTAAATGAACAGAACACAATTTGAAGGAAAGCTACACACAATACTCCCTCTTAAAGATAGGCAATTTCAAATCCATCTTAACAGTTGTTGTGTGAATCAATCAGTGCAGGTGCAAGGGGATAACCTCCGTTTCAAAAAAAAAAAAAAAAAAAAAAAAAAAAAAACTAGACCGTTTGCACCATAGAACTCACAGGAACACTACAAATAATGTTTAATTCCAGTGACCCTCTAGTATCATGATTCTGAGATAAGATATGTAAGATCTGCTGTACTACTTAGCACTAGCTGCAATATGGGATGTCTTCCTATGTCAAGTGCAGTCTAAATTCTGAAGCAACCCCAAACAGATAGATTCTAATACAAACCTACTGTACAGTATTCAGTTGAACATGAACAATCTTTAGAGTGGACTTGTATCTCAGGAGAAGAGGTGAAAGCATAAAAGATACTAGTAAACAGAGATATGAAGACAGAGGTATACTTACCTCGCTAGCAATGTTAGGGTCGGCTCCAGACTCTAGGAGCAACTTGACAAAGTCGGTGAAGCCATCATCAACTGCTTGCGTTAAAGGAGTTGGTCCAGATTTACCACGAGCATTCAGATCAGCACCAGCCTATGGATAACAGAGTACAATAGCTTTAGACACAGAGCTTGTAAGTGATCATGACACGTTTACAACAATAACAACAACAACATCAAAGTCTTTTTCCCAACCAAGTTGGGGTAGGCTAGAAAAAAAAGAAGTTACTCTACAAACTCAGGATACCTGCTAGTTACCGTAAATTTAAAAGCTGAGGACACAGTCAAACATAAAAAAAACCTAACAACATATATCAAGTCAGCAAATTACTGGACCTCAATCAGTAGCTTCATGCATTTCAAGGACTTCCCAAAGACAGACATCAAAAGTGGTGAAAGGATGTCATTGACCACTTTGTTCGGCTGAAATGGGAAACAAATCATAATCATGAGAAGAGTTACTGTGATCACAAAATAATATACTCTACAAAATATTCAGGTGCACCTCCAAGAATAGACCATTAGATCACCAAGCAGACTCGGTTTATCCTCGCATTTCCCTTTTCATCAAACTGTAACATTCATTCAATTAACTGACAAAGGAATAGACAGGCTTACATCAGCACCATGCTCCAGCAGAAGCTTCACAGCCTCAACACGGTCCTTTGCAATTGCCATGTGTAATGGTGCACCCCGATGATCGATAGGATCCACATGAACTCCTCTGGACAGCAATAGCCTTACAGCCTCGCAGTGCCCTGGAGACAGACACAACAAACATAGTGCAAACTCAAATAGATAAGAACCAGAACCTCTACAGTGAGAGTGTACATAACGGTGTTTGTATTCAAGCTAGCGATGTCATTCGTTCAGTTTCAGGGAACCAAAGAGTGAGAAAGGCGCACCTTCCTCTGCTGCGTTATGCAGCGGCATCAAGCCAGTCTGGTCAGGGATGGCCGGGTCGCCGCCGCGGTCGAGGAGGTACCTCATAACTTTACATTCCCCGCAAGGCGCAAGCGCGGCGTAGAGCATCGGTGTCGCACCTTAATTACAAGGGGAATAATAGAACATCATCATCTCGGTACTAGAACTAAACAAACTTTTCCAGCTGCCACGGATGCATGATGCTGAATTTGAAGCAGGTGCGAGGCGCACCTGTTTTGGACACCAAATTGACATCAAGCCCAGATTCCTCCACCAGGAACTTGCAGATCTCCAGGCAGCCCTTGCACGCAGCGAAATGAAGCAAAGAATCGCCTTTCGCGTCCTTGGCTCCCCGCAGGTCCACCTTCTTGGCCATTTCTAATAAAACGCGGGAGCGACTGAAGTCAGACAGTAAGCTACTAGGGCATGCCCCTACCGATTTCGTGAAGTGAGTGTACAAGCATTTTCTCCCCAATATATATTGGGGTTTATTCCTTTAGAATGTTTATTATGGGGGTTTCCGCCCAAAATCATACAAAAATCGAAGTTTTCTCGGAAGGAGATTACAGATTTGCGGCCAACCCACCCGAAATTCGTCATTACCGCACAAACATCGCGCGACAGAGAGAGAAGGGGGACCAGGGCGCTTAGTCTTGATGACGCGGAGGTTGCCGCTGATAGCAGCCTGGAAGGCGATATGGGCCCCATCTGCTGCGGCTGGGCGCTGCGGGCCGTGGCGCGGCAGCAGGTGGTGGCGGGCAGGCCGACCCGGGCCCGATCTGGGCTGTGGTGGGTTGTCCAGCGAGCGGGGAGCTAGGAGGTGGTGCGACGGAGGGTGGGCGTGGTGGCAGTTGTTGTTGCCGACGGGGCGCGGCCCTGGAGGTGCGCTGCTGCTCGGGTGGTCTTCTCCTTCCAGGGCGGGTGTGCGAGGTGGTCAGGGGCGGGCACTGTGCGACGCTGTGCGGCCATGTGTGGCGCGGTGGTGCTGGGGAGGGCGCGGTCCGGGCATCGCGGTGCTGCTGCGGCAGGCCGTCGCGGAGGAGGTGCTGCTGGCTGATGCGGATGGGTTGTGGTGGGGTGCCGGGGCAGCGGGGCAGCGGCGGAGAGTTGGTGGGCGAGGTGGTCGACGGCGATGGTATGCGGGCTTCCCTATGGCTGCCCTGCCGGTGTAGGAGGCCTCGACGGGAGGGGGCTTGCTCCGGGTGAAAGCTAAGCCTGACTTGGTCGGTGCCGCCGATGGCGACGCCCTGAGGCGCCGTTCCCCTTCTTGAAGGCATCGTCGTGGAGCTCCTACCTCTCCTAGCTTCAAGGTTTCGTGCTCTACGGTGAAAATCCAAGCTCTTGCCTCGGCCGGAGCGGGCGACGGTGACGATCTCGTCGCTTCCCTTCTTGGAGGCGTCGTCTTTGGAGGGCATGACCTTCACTCGGCGAGGGTGGCTTTTTTGCCGAGCTGCGTTGCCTTACCGTCTTCTTTGGAGGATGCCGAGGCGGCGGCCTCGGGTAGGTGGTTGTGAGTCGGGGCGGTGGCCCCGGAAGGCCGATTCATGCGGCGTTGCAGCTCGAGAGCGAGTGGTGGTACGTCGGGGCGGCGGCCCCGGAAGGTGGTGTTCTTGGTGGACGCGCAGAGCGTGACGGAGCAACGGTATGTCGGAGTGGCGGCTCCGAATGTTCGTCATCGTTTTGGCGTAGTTCTCTGAGAGGTTCATCTTCTTTGGCTATGTTGGAGTGTCCCATGTCTTCTCCTTCCATAGTAGGTACGGTGTCTTCTCTCCGGCTTAGTTGGATGGCAAGCTAGTCTTGACGAGTGTGTCGTCTGCTTGTATCAGCAGTGGGTTTGAGTGGGCTTGCCCTTGTGGCATGGCGAGTGTGGGCTTTTCTCCTAAAAATTGTGCACTTTCTGCTTAATTAATGGATGAGGCAAAGCTTTTGCCTCCGTTTCAAAAAAAACTGCTTGAACTATTTATTTGATCATAATCGATTTATATGCAAATAATACAAAACTTTAATGTAGTATTCGATGTGTTGGAGATATGCCCAAGAGGCAATATTAAAGTGGTTATTATTATATCTTTGTGTTTATGATAAATATTTGCATTCCATGCTATAATTGTATTAACCGGAAACATTAATACTTATGTGTTATGTAAACATAAAAGAGTCCCTAGTAAGCCTATTGCTAAACTAGCTTGTTGATTTATAGATGATCATGGTTTCCTGATCATGAATATTGGATGTTGTTAATAACAAGGTTATGTCATTAGGAGAATGATATAATGGACACACACCCATAATAAGCGTAGCATAAGATCAAGTCATTAAGTTTGTCTTGCTATAAGCTTTCAATACATAGTAACCTAATCCTCCGACCATGAGATCATGTAAATCACTTATACCGGATGGGTATTTTGATTACATCAAACGCCACTGCGTAAATGGGTGGTTATAAATATGGGATTAAGTATTCGGAAAGTATGAGTTGAGACATATTGATCAAGAGTGGGATTTGTCCATCCTGATGACGGATAGATATGCTCTGGGCCCTCTCAGTGGAATATCGTCTAATTAGCTTGCAAGCATGTGAAAAGGTCACAAGAGATGACATACCACGGTACGAGTAAAGAGTACTTGTCAGTAACGAGGTTGAACTAGGTATGGAGATACCGACGATCAAACCTCGGACAAGTAAAGTATCGCGTGACAAAGGGAATCGGTATCGTATTTTAATGGTTCAATCGATCACTAAGTTATCGCTGAATATGTGGGAGCCATTATGGATCTCCAGGTCCCGCTATTGGTTATTGATCGGAGAGAAGTCTCGATCATGTCTGCATAGTTCACGAACCGTATGGTGACACACTTAAGATTCGATGTCGTATAGTAGATTTAGAATATGAGATGGAGACCGAATGTTTTTCGGAGTCTCGGATGGGATCCAGGACATCATGAGGAGGCCCGGAATGTTTCGGACAATAAGATTCATATAAGGGAAGTTAATTTTGGGGGTTCGGAAAAGTTCATGATTTTTCCGGTGGAAGACCAGGAAGCTTCTAGAAGGTTCTCGAGGGTCCACCCATGGTCCCACGACCCTGGGAGGGGCCACCTGAGCCGAGGGGATGCAGCCTAGCCCTAATGGGAAGGCGCACTAGCCCTCAAGGCCCAGGTCGGCCAGCCCCCCTAGGGTTTAGGGAAACCCTAATTTGGTAGGCTTGGGGGAAGGAAAGTTCCCCCTCCCCTTGCGCCGGCCCTAGATGGGTTTGGGTGTGGGGGGAGGGGGGCACCCCAACCGACCCTCCCCACTATATAAGTTGGGAGGGGTGGCCAGCCAAGGCTCCCACCAGAAACCCTAGCCGCCACCTCTCCTCCCTCCTCTTTCTCCCTGCTCCAGCTTAGGCGAATCCCTGCAGGGATTTGATAACCCACAAGTATAGGGGATCGCAACAGTCTTCGAGGGAAGTAAAACCCAATTTATTGATTCGACACAAGGGGAGCCAAAGAATACTTGTAAGCCTTAACAGCGGAGTTGTCAATTCAGCTGCACCTGCAAACAGACTTGCTCGCAAGAGTTTATCAGTAGTAACAGTTTTATAGCAATAGCAGTGGTGAAATATCAGCAGCAGTGTAACAAAGACAGCAGTAGTGATTATAGTAAACAGCAGGATTAAAATACTGTAGGCACAGGGATGGATGAACGGGCGTTGCATGGATGAGAGAAACTCATGTAACAATCAAGGCAGGGCATTTGCAGAAAATAATAAAACGGTATCCAAGTACTAATCAATCAATAGGCATGTGTTCCATATTTAGTCATACGTGCTCGCAATGAGAAACTTGCACAACATCTTTTGTCCTACCAGCCGGTGGCAGCCGGGCCTCTAGGGAATCTATCTGGAAATTAAGGTACTCCTTTTAATAGAGCACCGGAGCAAAGCATTAACACTCCGTGAACACATGTGATCCTCATATCACCGCCTTCCCCTCCGGTTGTCCCAATTTCGTCACTTTGGGGCCTCGGGTTCCGGACAGCAATACGTGTATACAACTTGCAGGTAAGATCATAAAGCAATGAATATCATCATGAATTGATAACATGTTCAGATCTGAGATCATGGCACTCGGGGCCTAGTGACAAGCATTAAGCATAACAAGTTGCAACAATATCATAAAAGTACCAATTACGGACACTAGGCACTATGCCCTAACAATCTTATGCTATTACATGACCAATCTCATCCAATCCCTACCATCCCCTTCAACCTACAGCGGGGGAATTACTCACACATGGATGGGGGAAACATGGCTGGTCGATGGAGAGGCGTCGGTGGTGATGATGGCGATGATCTCCTCCAATTCCCCGTCCCGGCGGAGTGCCAGAACGAAGTTTCTGGTCCCGAGACGGAGTTTCGCGATGGTGGCGGCGTACTGGATGTCTTCTGGCGATTTCGTCTAACCCCCGTGCATTTTTGGGTCGAAGGCGTTAAGTAGTCCAGAGGAGGGCGTCGGAGGCCAGCCGAGGGGGCCACACGCTAGGGCAGCGCGCCCCCCCTCCAGGCCGCGTCGGCCTAGTGTCTGGGCCCTGGGCCTCCCCCAGGCTTGCCCTTCTGGCTCCGTGAATCTTCTGGAAAAATAAGCCCTCTGGCATTAATTCCGGGGATTTTCCTGAAAGTTGGATTTCTGCGCAAAAACGAGACACCAGAGCAATTCTGCTGAAAATAGCGTTAGTCCGTGTTAGTTGTATCCAAAATACACAAATTAGAGGCAAAACAATAGCAAAAGTGTTCGGGAAAGTAGATACGTTTTGGACATATCAACTCCCCCAAGCTTAGCTTATTGCTTGTCCTCAAGCAATTCAGTTAACAACTGAGTGCGATAAAAGAACTTTCACGAACACATTTGTTCATATGATGTAAATATTCTCATGATATGGCAAGTACTTAAGCAATTCATAATAAGATACATGCAAATAAAATCATCTAATAGCTATGTCAATCATGGAAAACGTACCAACAAATTAATAATGAGCATCATGAATCATGTCTATCAGCAGGATTGCAATGTTTATAGAAGGATATGATAAAGTGGTATCTCGCTTGCCCGTATTTGTACAGCAAAACATAAATGCTCGGGCACCTTTGAAGTTCATGGAAAGACTGGAAGTAGAGATTATCAAAGATAAAAGCATCAAAGTTATACCACAGTTAATCACATTTTGGGACAAGCATATTATACTAAGAATGACAGTTGTGCTCTCAAGAAGGTGCTCAAAGAAAGGATGGTGACTCAATGTAAAAGTAAAAGATTGACCCTTCGCAGAGGGAAGCAGGGATTAACATGTGCTAGAGCTTTTCATTTGTAAAGCAGGAGTAAAATTATTTTGAGAGGTGTTTGTTGTTGTCAACGAATGATAGTGGGTACTCTAACTACCTCGTCAACCAGACTTTCAAGAGCGGCTCCCATGAAGGACGTTATCTCTACCGAGCAAGGTAAATCATCCCTCTTCTCTTTTGTTTACACACGTACTTTAGTTTCATTATGGATGACACTCCCCCAACCTTTGCTTACACAAGCCATGGCTAACCGAATCCTCGGGTGCCTTCCATCAATCACATACCATGGAGGAGTGTCTATTTGCAATTTAAGTTGCTTACTGATAAATGAGGGCAAAACATGTGAAGAGAATTATTAATGAGAGTTGATTTATTGGGGCTGGGAACCCCGTTGCCAGCTCTTTTTGCAAAATTATTGGATAAGCGGATGTGCCACTAGTCCATTATGAAAGTCTGTCAGGAGTAAATGACAAGATTGAAAGATAAACACCACATATTTCCTCATGAGCTATAAACATTGACACAAATTGAGAAGTATTTTGAAGGTTTAAAGGTGGCACATGAGAATTTACTTGGAATGGTTTGAAATGCCATGCTTAGGTATTTATGGTGGACACTTTGGAATAACTTGGTTTTCAGGGGTTTGGTAGCACGAGCAGCGTTCCCGCTCAGTACAAGTGAAGGCTAGCAATAGACTGGGAAGCGACAATCAAGAGAGCAGTAACTGTCATAATCATGCTTGCGACAAAATAAATTAACGGAGGCATAAAAGTGATACAAGAACTCTGAGGTAAAGTAAATCATCGAGGCTTAATTGACTTTTGTTCAGTCATATGCATGCGTGAGCATGTGCCAAGTTGATTCAAGTGAATTATTCAAAGGAGGATACCACAATGTCATATATTTTTTTCGAGAATTACGGGGGGATTTAAGCTCCCCACCGCTTGTTATATTACTCGACACGGCTGGCAGCCAACACAAGTTGTACATGATGAAGGAGAGGTACAAGGGGAGGGAGAGACATATACAATCTACATAGCGGAAAACAGGAGGAAGCTACGGAGAGTGTCAAACCACCCTCGATCGATGGTTTTATACCGCCATCTCCAGAGCATGAGGTCGTCGGCAGCCCGACGAAGGACCATACATGCCGTGGAAGTTTTGGCGTTGAAGACGAGGTCGTTCCGCGCCTTCCAGAGCGACCATAGGATCGTCGCAAGACCAGAGTGCCAAATATGGGTCATCGTCCCGGCGGGAGGCCGCAGCTCCCAGATAGAGAAGGGTCCCCCGGGGATAGCGGTGCCCATCCGGGCCCAGACCTCAACCGCCAGGGCGCAGTCGAAGAAGAGGTGTCTCCCCGTCTCAGGGAGATGGCAGGCGGCGCAAATGGCGGAAGGCGCGCAATTTTTGGCGAAGAGGTTGGCCCGCGTGCTGAGCCTGTCGATGTCGGCGAGGTAGGAGAAGATCCTGACCTTCGAGGGCAGCCTGAGCCCCCAAGAGGTACAAGCCGAAGCGTCCCGAGGCCGAGGGGGGACAGCAGATGGTACGCCTCTCGAGTGCTGAACGGGGGAGCGGTCGGACTGTCGATGTAGCGGAGGTCCTGCCCGTCGGAGAGGACAGTAGCGCGCACAATGTCCTGGACCTCAACCAGGTCGCGCTCGGCCGCCGTGGTGAGGCGGGGCTGAAGAGAGAACCCGGCGGTGACGACCCGCTCGACCAAAGCATGAGGCCGAGTAACATGAGAGAAGATGGCGGGGTACCGCTCAGCAAGTGGCCTGCCAGGAAGCCACTTATCAAGCCAGAAGGTAGTGGAGGTACCACTCACCACCGTGGCGCGGGTGACTGCACGGTAGAGTGGCAGGCACTCCGCCACGATCCTGTCAAGGAAGGAGGGTGAAGTAGTGGTGTCGCCGAAGTCTTGCCCTGAATGAAGCCAGTACCAGTCTTTCCAAGGAAGGGAGTCAGTATGGTGTAATTTAGGGACAAAGTTTAAGAGGAGGCACCTGTTCTGCCGGTGGAGATTCTTAACGCCGAAACCGCCCTCCTGCTTAGACAACATCACCTTGTCACAGGCAATAAGGCAGCGAGCACCCGAGCACGAGTCTTTACCTGTCCAGAAGAAAGCGCGGCGTCTCTTGTCTATACTCTCGAGCACACCCTGTGGAAGCAAATACGAGCACATATAGTATGAAGCAATGTTATTAAGCACAACATTACATAACACCAGGCGACCCCCGGACGAGAGGAGGAGGGCTTGCCAACCAGACAGACGATGGTCGAAGGATAGAATTAGGGGAGCGTAGGCTGAAATGGGGAGCTTGGTGGGGGACAGCGGGAGACCCAAGTAAGGCTGCGGGATGGAGGAGATAGGGCATCCTAGAGCCTCCGCCATGAGGCACTCATCGGAGCGAGAGACAAACATGGGAAGGAGGCAGGATTTGTGGAAGTTGATGGCAAGCCCGGTGGCGGCGGCAAAGTTGTCGAGGATAGTTTTGAGGCGGGAGGCCGCAGAGGCCTCAGCCTTGCAGATGATGAGGGTGTCGTCGGCGTATTGGAGAATGGGGCAAGGACTAGAGGGGGAAAGGGGGTGAGAAAGCTCGCCGTCGGCGCAGGCGTAACGAATGATACGTTGGAGGACGTCCGCGACGATGATGAAAAGGTAGGGGAGAGGGGGTCTCCTTGCCTGAGGCCGTTGCGACATCTAATCCAGTCGCCAGGCACCCCGTTGAGGAGCACAGCCGTGTGCCCGGTGTTAAGGATACGAGCCATCCATTCGCACCATCGGTCATCGAAGCCGCGGGCTTTCAGAATAGAGAGGAGGCTGTCCCAGTTAACCGAGTCGAAAGCTTTACGAAAGTCAATCTTAAACACGAGCGTGGGTGCTTTTCTGTTGTGGCAGCACCGAAGGATGTCTGCGGCATACACGATATTCTCGGAGATACTACGGCCAGAAAGGAAGCCGGTCTGGTCCGCATCGACAAGAGTGTGGATGACACTTTGGATTCTCGTGGTGAGAACTTTGGTGATGGCTTTCATGATGCAATTTTGGAAGGAAATGGGTCTGAAGAGGGATGGGTTGTTAGCCGCCTCCGTTTTCGGAAGGAGGACCAAAAAGGCGCGGTTAATACGGGTGAGATCAATGGATCCATCGAAGAAAGACTGAAACACCGCATAGACATCGAAGGAAACAGTGTCCCAGAAGGAGTGGAAGAAAGAGGGGCCAAAACCGTCAGGGCCGAGGCTAGAATTTTTGTTCATGTCACTGAAAGCCTGTCGGATTTCCTCGTGAGAAAAAGGGGCAGAGAGATTCGGGGGGAGACGGGGGTTGTGAGGGTAGAGGGACTGGAGGTTGAAACGCCAGGCGGTAGGAGCCACTTTGCCGAGCAGGTCGGTGTAGTAGCTCTTGAGGATAGTCGCTTTGTCAGCGTGTGAGGTGGCCGTGGCACCACCAAAACAAAGGACGGAGATGGAGTTGCGGCGCAACCGGCAGGTGGCTGAGGCATGGAAAAACTTTGTGTTCTCGTCCCCTTCAAGGGCAAACTTGATTTTGGCACGGAGCCGCCAGTAAAGAGCCTTTTCCTTAGCAGCAAGGTGAAGGCTATCCATAGTGAGGGTACGAAGGCTGTGTTCCGGGCCAGAGAGGGGGCGAAGCTCCTCCAGCAGGTCCAGGAGGTTAATGAGGATGCGGCAGTCGCTCTCCCGCAGCAGAGTGGGGGAGGAGCGTTTGGCCCAAGCTTTGCATCTAAACCGACACTGGCGGAGCCGAGCGACAATCTGAGAGGTAGGGTCAGATCTCGAGGTCCCAGCCCAGGACGAGCGGATAAGGTTCTTAAACCCTTCATGGAGGGTCCAGGCCGTATCGAACCGGAAAATGTTACGCTTCGGGATGAGGGTGGAAATTGTGGCGATGAGCGGAACGTGGTCGGAGGTGTCGCGGGAGAGCGAGGAGAGGGTGGAGGTAGGGAACCTCGAGTTCCAAGCATGGTTGATAAAGACGCGGTCCAGCCGCACGAGGGTGGGGGTCGCCCTACGGTTCGACCAAGTGAAGCTACGGTCCGTCAAAGGAAGCTCAATAAGACAGAGGGCATTAATGGAGTCGTTAAAAAGGGTTGCTTCATCGAGGGAGAAGTTGTCGTTGTTACGGTCACCGGGGTCGCGAGTGAGATTGAAGTCCCCAGCAATGATCCAGGAGGTGTCGTTATCGGGTTCATGGGTGGCAAGCGTCTCTAAGAATAAGGCTTTAGCATTTCTATCACAAGGAGCATACACATTCGTAAAGCGGAGGGTTGACGCGTCAGCATTCATGAGAAGATCCAACGAGAGGATGTGGCGGGAGGAGAGCTCATTAGAGAGGGAGAAAAGGTTATGGTCCCAGGCCGAGAGAATGCCACCGGAAGAACCAACAGCGTCAACCGAGCGGAAAGAACGAATACGAGCAGGGAGGAGGGTAGCCGCTTTAGAGGGAGACAGGGAGGCCAATTCTGTCGCTTGGATGGCTAGCAGGTCAGGTTTAGCGGCAACAAGGTCGGAGTACACGCTGCAGCACTTGTCATCGTCTCCTAAACCTCGAACGTTCCACGATTCCGAAACGAAACTAACAGTAGCATTCATAAGGACACATGAAACGCACCGAGAGAGACAAAAAAATGCTGCATTCCACTTTTAGAGGTGATTACATGGACAGAGTCCAGGGAAAACAAACAAATGAAAAAAGGGGGCGTGGCTCTCTTGGAGCAAGGGAAGCAGCAATGACTAGGAGGTCTTGCCAAGCAAGACGGGGGCAGCGAGCAAAGGGCACCCATGCCCTCCACAGGGGGAGGACGCCATGCAGGGCACCGGCCGCGGCGATGCCGAAGCATCATTCGAGCACAGGGGGCACCACGCCCGCCGCCTCAATGGCGTCCGGGTCGACGCCGCAAGCAGCAGCAAGCGCCTGGAGACGCGGCAAAGGGATCGGTCCGGGCACACCAGCGGCCGCGAACCCAGCGGCGGTTGCCGCCGCACGCAGGCGAGGGGAGCCGTCGGAGAAGTCAAAACGCGAGGCCTTGACAGACTTGGCCTTGGACAGCATACTGATGAAGTTGTCGGGCTCCTTCGCCGCCAGCCTGGAGCTACGCCTGGCCTTGAAGGCAGAGTCTACCGCCCGCTTGCGGCAGACACGCTGCTTGCGGGCAGCGTCCTCGTGGTCATCTGGCCCAGCGTCGAGGGCGGAGAGGGGGAGCGTGGGCGGCGGCTCGACTTGGTCGCCATCCGGGCCAACATCAGAGCTAGAGCAACCGGCCGCGTCCACGGCGACAAGAGGGGTGGCGGGCACAGCGAGCGTCTCGTACCACTGGAGAAGAAGGACAGGGCGATTTAGAGGTCGGTCATGACATTGAAAAGAGACAGGGGAGAGGGGGGAGGCAGGCATCACCTGATCGGCATCAAGGCCCGCGTTCGGGAGCTGTTTGGCGAGGCGACGCGAGAGGACCCGGTCCCAAAGCTCGGTGGGCGCGGCCTGCGGGGTGAAGAGGGGCTGGGGGAGCCAAGGTGGTGTGGCACCCCGTCGAGGCCATCCAGCGCGGCAGCGCGAGCCATGCCGGCCTGCCGCCGGGCGACGATCCTTTGCCAAAGCGCGACGGCGGCGTTTGGGTTGCCGCGGCCATCGAGGAGGGGGGGCGGGGACGGGGCCACGCCCATGACAGAGTCGTCATCAATGTCGTCCATGCGGGGCGCGTGGCCGACGGCACCGCCCGCCAAAGAAGAGACGTGGTCGCTGTCGAAGCTGTCGAAGTGGGCAAACGGCATGGTGGAGAGGGCGTCGTCGAAGGTCTAGCTCCGAACAGAGCGGAGGAGCACCTCCGCAGAGCTCCCGCCATGGCAATCCCTCATAAGGAGGGTGTGAGGCACCTCGCCGCCTTCGGCAAGCTTGAGGACGAGGCGGACCGCCGAAGAGTCGAGCTCGTCGAGACACAAGGGGTCGATGCAGCAGACGCTGCCAAACGGCCGGAAGGCAGCGCGAATGCCGGCCTCGTTCCAGTGCTCCAAAGGGAACCCCGTGGCCGACACCTGCACAAGGTGGGAGAAGCTCCAAGTGAACCTGTTGCTCCCCTCCTCCGGGCGCTCCAAACTGATGGTGTGGCCATGATACGTCTCCGACGTATCGATAATTTCTTATGTTCTATGCCATATTATTGATGATACCTACATGTTTTATGCACACTTTATGTCATATTCGTGCATTTTCTGGAACTAACCTATTAACAAGATGCCGAAGTGCCGGTTCTCGTTTTCTGCTGTTTTTGGTTTCAGAAATCCTAGTAACGAAATATTCTCGGAATTGGACGAAACGAAGACCCGGGGGCCTATTTTGCCACGAACCTTCCGGAAGACCGAAGAGCATACGAAGTGGGGCCACGAGGTGGCCGGACCACATGGCGGCGCGGCCAAGGGGGGCTCGTGCCGCCCTGTGGTGTGGGCCCCTCGTCGGCCCCCGACTCGCCCTTCCGCCTACTTAAAGCCTCCGTCGCGAAACCCCCGAGGCGAAAAACCACGATACGGAAAACCTTACCGAGACGCCGCCGCCGCCGATCCCATCTCGGGGGATCCCGGAGATCTCCTCCGGCACCCTGCCGGAGAGGGGATTCATCTCCCGGAGGACTCTACACCGCCATGGTCGCCTCCGGAGTGATGAGTGAGTAGTTCACCCCTGGACTATGGGTCCATAGCAGTAGCTAGATGGTTGTCTTCTCCTCATTGTGCTTCATTGTTGGATCTTGTGAGCTGCCTAACATGATCAAGATCATCTATCCGTAATACTCTATGTTGTGTTTGTCGGGATCCGATGGATAGAGAATACCATGTCATGTTAATTATCAAGTTATTACATATGTGTTGTTTATGATCTTGCATGCTCTCCGTTACTAGTAGAGGCTCTGGCCAAGTTTTTGCTTTTAACTCCAAGAGGGAGTATTTATGCTCGATAGTGGGTTCATGCCCGCATTGACACTCGGGACAGGTGACGGAAAGTTCTAAGGTTGTGTTGTGCTTGTTGCCACTAGGGATAAAACATTGGCGCTATGTCCGAGGATGTACTTGTTGATTACATTACGCACCATACTTAATGCAATTGTCCGTTGCTCTGCAACTTAATACCGGAGGGGGTTCGGACGATAACCTCGAAGGTGGACTTTTTAGGCATAGATGCGGTTGGATGGCGGTCTATGTACTTTGTCGTAATGCCCAATTAAATCTCACTATACTTATCATGTCATGTATGTGCATTGTTATGCCCTCTCTATTTGTCAATTGCCCGACTGTAATTTGTTCACCCAACATGCTTTTATCTTATGGGAGAGACACCTCTAGTGAACTGTGGACCCCGGTCCATTCTTTAATACTGAAATACAAATCTGCTGCAATACTTGTTTTTACTATTTTCTCTGCAAACAATCATCTTCCACACAATACGGTTAATCCTTTGTTACAGCAAGCCGGTGAGATTGGCAACCTCACTGTTTCGTTGGGGCAAATTACTTTGGTTGTGTTGTGCAGGTTCCACGTTGGCGCCGGAATCTCTGGTGTTGCGCCGCACTACATCCCGCCGCCATCAACCTTCAACGTGCTTCTTGGCTCCTCCTGGTTCGATAAACCTTGGTTTCTTTCTGAGGGAAAACTTGTTGCTGTGCGCATCATACCTTTCTCTTGGGGTTGCCCAACGAACGTGTGAAATACACGCCATCAAGCTCTTTTTCTGGCGCCGTTGCCGGGGAACTGAAGAAAAGCTACACCACAAAGATTTCTAACTCCCACGTCAACTACGCGCCAGCCACTCTTTTTCTGGCGCCGTTGCCGGGGAGATCAAGACACGCTGCAAGGGGAGTCTCCACTTCTCAATCTCTTTACTTTGTTTTTGTCTTGCTTTATTTTATTTACTACTTTGTTTGCTGCACTTATATCAAAACACAAAAAAATTAGTTGCTAGTTTTACTTTATTTACTGTCTTGCACTCTATATCAAAAACACAAAAAAATTAGTATACTTGCATTTACTTTATCTAGTTTGCTTTATTTACTATTGCTAAAATGGCCAACCCTGAAAATACTAAGTTGTGTGACTTCACTAGCACAAATAATAATGATTTCTTATGCACACCTATTGCTCCACCTGCTACTACAGCAGAATTCTTTGAAATTAAACCTGCTTTACTCGAATCTTGTTATGCGAGAGCAATTTTCCAGTGTTAGTTCCGATGATGCTGCTGCCCATCTCAATAATTTTGTTGAACTATGTGAAATGCAAAAGTATAAAGATGTAGATGGTGACATTATAAAATTAAAATTGTTTCCTTTCTCATTAAGAGGAAGAGCTAAAGATTGGTTGCTATCTCTGCCTAAGAATAGTATTGATTCCTGGACTAAATGCAAGGATGCTTTTATTGGTAGATATTATCCCCCTGCTAAAATTATATCTTTGAGGAGTAGCATAATGAATTTTAAACAATTGGATAATGAACATGTTGCTCAAGCTTGGGAAAGAATGAAATCTCTGGTTAAAAATTGTCCAACCCATGGATCGACTACTTGGATGATCATCCAAACCTTCTATGCAGGACTAAATTTTTCTTCGCGGAATTTATTGGATTCAGCTGCTGGAGGTACCTTTATGTCCATCACTCTTGGTGAAGCAACAAAACTCCTTGATAATATGATGGTTAATTACTCTGAATGGCACACGGAAAGTGCTCCACAAGGTAAGAAGGTAAATTCTGTTGAAGAATCCTCTTCCTTGAATGATAAGGTTGATGCTATTATGTCTATGCTTGCGAATGATAGGACTAATGTTGATCCTAATAATGTTCCATTAGCTTCATTGGTTTCCCAAGAAGAACATGTTGATGTAAACTTCATTAAAAATAATAATTTCAACAACAATGCTTATCAGAACAATTCTAGTAATAACTATAGGCCATATCCTTATAATAATGGTAACGGTTATGCTAATTCTTATGGGAATTCTTACAACAATAATAGGAATACACCCCCTGGACTTGAAGTCATTCTTAAAGAATTTATTAGTACACAAACTGCCTTTAACAAATCTGTTGAGGAAAAGCTCAATAAAATTGATATTCTTGTTTCTAGAGTTGATAGTCTTGCCTCTGATGTTGATCTTTTGAAATCAAAAGTTATGCCTAATAGGGATATTGAAAATAAAATTGTTACTACAGCAAATGCCATCCAAGTTAGAATTAATGAGAATATAAGATTAATGGCTGAACTGCGTGCTAGGTGGGATAGAGAAGAAAATGAAAAACTAGCTAAAGAGAAAAATTTAGCTAAAGTTTGGACTATTACCACCACTAGCAATGCTAATTCTTCACATGTTGCTGCACCACCTACTATCAATGGTAAAATAATTGGTGTTGGCAATGCTTCTACTCCTAGTGCAAAGCGCGCAAAATTACCTGAAACTGCTAAAACTGCTGAAACTGCTTGTGATAAAACTGCTGAAATTTTTTCCAACCTTGGGGATGATAATCCCATTGCTTTAGATTGTAATGATTTAGATTTTGATGATTTCCACATCTCTGAAGTTATAAAGTTCTTACAAAAACTTGCTAAAAGTCCTAATGCTAGCGCTGTAAACTTGGCTTTCACAAAACATATTACAAATGCTCTCATAAAAGCTAGAGAAGAGAAACTAAAACTTGAAACTTCTATTCCTAGAAAGCTAGAGGATGGTTGGGAGCCCATCATTAAAATGAGAGTCAAAGATTTTGATTGTAATGCTTTATGTGATCTTGGTGCAAGTATTTCGTTATGCCTAAAAAAGTCTATGATATGCTTGACTTGCCACCATTGAAAAACTGTTATCCGGATGTTAATCTCGCTGATAATGCTAAAAAGAAACCTTTGGGGAGAGTTGATAATGTTCATATTATGGTTAACAATAACCTTGTCCCCGTTGATTTTGTTGTCTTGGATATTGAATGCAATGCATCTTGCCCCATTATATTGGGAAGACCTTTTCTTCGAACCGTTGGTGCCACTATTGATATGAAGGAAGGTAATATTAAATATCAATTTCCTCTCAAGAAAGGTATGGAACACTTCCCTAGAAAGAGAATGAAGTTACCTTATGATTCTATTATTAGAACAAATTATGATGTTGATGCTTCGTCTCTTGATGTTACTTGAATTACACTTTCTGCGCCTAGCTGAAAGGCGTTAAAGAAAAGCGCTTATGGGAGACAACCCATGTTTTTACTCCAGTATTTTTGTTTTATATTTGTGTCTTGGAAGTTGTTTACTACTGTAGCAACCTCTTCTTATCTTAGTTTTATGTTTTGTTGTGCCAAGTAAAGTCTTTGATAGAAAAGTAAGTACTAGATTTGGATTACTGCGCAGTTCCAGATTTCTTTGCTGTCACGAATCTGGGTCTATCTCCCTGTAGGTAGCTCAGAAAATTAAGCCAATTTACGAGCATGATCCTCAGATATGTACGCAACTTTCATTCAATTTGAGCATTTTCGTTTGAGCAAGTCTGGTGGCCTAATAAAATCCATCTTTACGGACTGTTCTGTTTTGACAGATTCTGTCTTTTATTTCGCATTGCCTCTTTTGCTATGTTGGATGAATTTATTTGATCCATTAATGTCCAGTAGCTTTATGCAATGTCCAGAAGTGTTAAGAATGATTGTGTCACCTCTGAACATGTGAATTTTTATTATGCACTAACCCTCTAATGAGTTGTTTCGAGTTTGGTGTGGAGGAAGTTTTCAAGGATCAAGAGAGGAGTATGATGCAATATGATTAAGGAGAGTGAAAGCTCTAAGCTTGGGGATGCCCCGGTGGTTCACCCCTGCATATTCTAAGAAGACTCAAGCGTCTAATCTTGGGGATGCCCAAGGCATCCCCTTCTTCATCGACAACATTATCAGGTTCCTCCCCTGAAACTATATTTTTATTCCGTCACATCTTATGTACTTTGCTTGGAGCGTCGGTTTGTTTTTGTTTTTTTGTTTTGTTTGAATAAAATGGATCCTAGCATTCACTTTATGGGAGAGAGACACGCTCCGCTGTAGCATATGGACAAGTATGTCCTTAGGCTCTACTCATAGTATTCATGGCGAAGTTTCATCTTCGTTAAATTGTTATATGGTTGGAATTGGAAAATGCTACATGTAGTAACTCTAAAATGTCTTGGATAATTTGATACTTGGCAATTGTTGTGCTCATGTTTAAGCTCTTGCATCATATACTTTGCACCCATTAATGAAGAAATACTTAGAGCTTGCTAATTTGGTTTGCATATTTGGTTTCTCTAGAGTCTAGATAACATCTAGTATTGAGTTTTGAACAACAAGGAAGACGGTGTAGAGTCTTATAATGTTTACCATATGTCTTTTATGTGAGTTTTGCTGTACCGTTCATCCTTGTGTTTGTTTCAAATAACCTTGCTAGCCTAAACCTTGTATTGAGAGGGAATACTTCTCATGCATCCAAAATCCTTGAGCCAACCACTATGCCATTTGTGTCCACCATACCTACCTACTACATGGTATTTCTCCGCCATTCCAAAGTAAATTGCTTGAGTGCTCCCTTTAAAATTCCATCATTCACCTTTGCAATATATAGCTCATGGGACAAATAGCTTAAAAACTATTGTGGTATTGAATATGTACTTATGCACTTTATCTCTTATTAAGTTGCTTGTTGTGCGATAACCATGTTTTCTGGGGACGCCATCAACTATTCTTTGTTGAATATCATGTGAGTTGCTATGCATGTCCGTCTTGTCTGAAGTAAGAGAGATCTACCACCTTCATGGTTGGAGCATGCATATTGTTAGAGAAGAACATTGGGTCGCTAACTAAAGCCATGATTCATGGTGGAAGTTTCAGTTTTGGACATATATCCTCAATCTCATATGAGAATAATAATTGTTGCCACATGCTTATGCATTAAAGAGGAGTCCATTATCTGTTGTCCATGTTGTCCCGGTATGGATGTCTAAGTTGAGAATAATAAAAAGCGAGAAATCCAAAATGCGAGCTTTCTCCTCAGACCTTTGTACAGGCGGCATGGAGGTACCCCATTGTGACACTTGGTTAAAACATGTGCATTGCAAAGATCCGGTAGTCCAAGCTAATTAGGACAAGGTGCGGGCACTATTAGTATACTATGCATGAGGCTCGCAACTTGTAAGATATAATTTTCATAACTCATATGCTTTATTACTACCGTTGACAAAATTGTTTCATGTTTTCAAAATAAAAGCTCTAGCACAAATATAGCAATCGATGCTTTCCTCTTTGAAGGACCATTCTTTTACTTTTATGTTGAGTCAGTTCACCTATCTCTCTCCACCTCAAGAAGCAAACACTTGTGTGAACTGTGCATTGATTCCTACATACTTGCATATTGTACTTGTTATATTACTCTATGTTGACAATTATCCATGAGATATACATGTTATAAGTTGAAAGAAACCGCTGAAACTTAATCTTCCTTTGTGTTGCTTCAATGCCTTTACTTTGATTTATTGCTTTATGAGTTAACTCTTATGCAAGACTTATTAATACTTGTCTTGAAGTACTATTCATGAAAAGTCTTTGCTTTATGATTCACTTGTTTACTCATGTCATTACCATTGTTTTGATCGCTGCATCCACTACATATGTTTACAAATAGTATGATCAAGGTTATGATGGCATATCACTTCAGAAATTATCTTTGTTATCGTTTTACCTGCTCGGGACGAGCAGAACTAAGCTTGGGGATGCTTGATACGTCTCCGACGTATCGATAATTTCTTATGTTCTATACCATATTATTGATGATACCTACATGTTTTATGCACACTTTATGTCATATTCGTGCATTTTCTGGAACTAACCTATTAACAAGATGCCGAAGTGCCAGTTCCCGTTTTCTGCTGTTTTTGGTTTCAGAAATCCTAGTAACGAAATATTCTCGGAATTGGACGAAACGAAGACCCAGGGGCCTATTTTGCCACGAACCTTCCAGAAGACCGAAGAGCATACGAAGTGGGGCCACGAGGTGGCCGGACCACATGGCGGCGCGGCCAAGGGGGCCCGCGCCGCCCGTGGTGTGGGACCCTCGTCGGCCCCCGACTCGCCCTTCCGCCTACTTAAAGCCTCCGTCGCGAAACCCCGAGGCGAAAAACCACGATACGGAAAACCTTACCGAGACGCCGCCGCCGCCGATCCCATCTCGGGGGATCCTCGGAGATCTCCTCCGGCACCCTGCCGGAGAGGGGATTCATCTCCCGGAGGACTCTACACCGCCATGGTCGCCTCCGGAGTGATGAGTGAGTAGTTCACCCCTGGACTATGGGTCCATAGCAGTAGCTAGATGGTTGTCTTCTCCTCATTGTGCTTCATTGTTGGATCTTGTGAGCTGCCTAACATGATCAAGATCATCTATCCGTAATACTCTATGTTGTGTTTGTCGGGATCCGATGGATAGAGAATACCATGTCATGTTAATTATCAAGTTATTACATATGTGTTGTTTATGATCTTGCATGCTCTCCGTTACTAGTAGAGGCTCGGCCAAGTTTTTGCTTTTAACTCCAAGAGGGAGTATTTATGCTCGATAGTGGGTTCATGCCTGCATTGACACACGGGACGATGATGAGAAAGTTCTAAGGTTGTGTTGTGCTTGTTGCCACTAGGGATAAAACATTGGCGCTATGTCCGAGGATGTAGTTGTTGATTACATTACGCACCATACTTAATGCAATTGTCTCGTTGCTCTGCAACTTAATACTGGAGGGGTTCGGACGTTAACCTCGAAGGTGGACTTTTTAGGCATAGATGCGGTTGGATGGCGGTCTATGTACTTTGTCGTAATGCCCAATTAAATCTCACTATACTTATCATGTCATGTATGTGCATTGTTATGCCCTCTCTATTTGTCAATTGCCCGACTGTAATTTGTTCACCCAACATGCTTTTATCTTATGGGAGAGACACCTCTAGTGAACTGTGGACCCCGGTCCATTCTTTAATACTGAAATACAAATCTGCTGCAATACTTGTTTTTACTATTTTCTCTGCAAACAATCATCTTCCACACAATACGGTTAATCCTTTGTTACAACAAGCCGGTGAGATTGACAACCTCACTGTTTCGTTGGGGCAAAGTACTTTGGTTGTGTTGTGCAGGTTCCACGTTGGCGCCGGAATCTCTGGTGTTGCGCCGCACTACATCCCGCCGCCATCAACCTTCAACGTGCTTCTTGGCTCCTCCTGGTTCGATAAACCTTGGTTTCTTTCTGAGGGAAAACTTGCTGCTGTGCGCATCATACCTTCCTCTTGGGGTTGCCCAACGAACGTGTGAAATACACGCCATCAAGCTCTTTTCCTGGCGCCGTTGCCGGGGAACTGAAGAAAAGCTACACCACAAAGATTTCTAACTCCCACGTCAACTACGCGCCAGCAGGCCATCGAAGGAGAGGGGGAACAGGGCCATCGTCGCATCGCGGGCCTCCGAAGTGGCGAAGATGGTGAGGAGCGCCCCGTAGTCGCTCGCCGCGAGAGCGACGCACGGGTTCCCTGTGGGGACCCCGGACTAGCTGTCCAAAATCCCTGTTATGTATACAGTTCACGATCCCATGATCAGTGTGTCGTGAACACATAACCGAACTGATATCAAATTACACCATCCATTACAAAGCGGAATAAGAAAATTACAATGAGGTCACATGACCATTACTTACATAATAGCCTCGAAGGGTCTAACTAAACATCAGAGTAGCAACATCACTTCAGCAGCGTAGTACCCAAGTCATCTACCATAACCCTACAGGCAACTGACTGGGAAGACGTTCCTAGCTCGCATAGACGTCGTCAACTCCTTCTTCATCCATCGTGTTCCTCCGAGTCTGGCCAAGTAAATAGCCAGGGACAAAGCCGTGAGTACATTGGAATTGTACTCGCAAACCATCAAGAAAGGTGCTAACAATGCTAACTAAAAGAGACAAGAGAAGAAGGATAGTTTCTCTTGTGGATATAGCATGTGAAAGAGAATCAGTTTTCTTGTGGATATAGCATGTGAAAGAGAATCAGTTTCTCTTGTGGATATAGCATCCCAACATCGCAGTTGAAGGGGACACTAAGAGGGTTCTATGACATCTCTATATCTTTGTTAAAGAAGATACTTCAAAAGAGTTCTACAACATAAAACACTAGGAAGGGGGTAACCCAGTTTATTTCCTTTTCGACCATCTCCACATGGTCAACCAAAACATTCTAGTACCCTTCCGGTACTCCGAAAACAAGTTCCTTTTTCCTTTGGTAAACACTTTCTCAAACAAAACTCATCAGGCTAAGCAACAGCCATTTCAACCGTCCATGACCGCGGACACGGCTATTCGAATAGATTTGACTCTGCAGAGTTTGCACACTTTCCCCACAAGATCCGCGAGTTTATCATGTGGGCATCATCCCTGCATATCAACTATGCCATGACAAAAACTCGGACATAGCCTTTCGCCTATTCGTCTAAGCACGGGATCCTACCCTATGGAGTATGTACCTCCCCGGCACCATGGCAGCTCACCTCACTTTGAGCGTGGCTCCACCGCCAAGCCAGGAGACCCATAGTGTCTTCCGGACGGGTCAGCCCCGAAGGCCTCCCGTTATACTATTGTCTCCACCAACGACAATCCGGATTCAGGGGTAACCTTACCCTTATGGAGTTGTGCGGTGTCCCATGTTAAGAAGAACAAACTACGGGCTAAGCCCCGTCCCACCCCAGGGTAATGTGGTTGCGCGGGTTAATTGTCACGGGTGAATACTTAGGCGCCAAAGTTTTCGAAAAAGAAGATTTTCTTTTCAACCATCTTTGCCAAGATCCTTTCCTTTCATAAACACACGCTTGGGTAAGTCCAACTCACCCAAGGTTTACAAAAATTCTTTTCAACAAGGTATTTTTCCAAGGGGGTTCCCAACCTATAGTTTTATGAAGGAACTAAGATTCACAATGACATGATGCTAGCCATCATACCACTAAGGGGATGATAATTGAGGTGTTAAGGGGATCATACATACTGAGGATAAGCATGTATAGGGACAACATAAGTTGGAAGATTCAACAAGGTTCAAGATGTTAATCATCATACCGCTAAGAAGATGATAATATAGATGGTCAAGGGAACATACATGCTCAGGGTATGCATGCATAAGATCAACAAGGGGTTCAACATACTCGAGAGTAAGTATGCAGAACATCAACACGGGGTTCAAGAAGGGTGCCAAGAGGTCGACACACACAAGATAAGTGGGCATACCCCTCACACTTAGAGGGTACACCAAGATCATGATAATGACTACCATTTCCCTAAAGGGGATGGTAGGTGAGGTGTCAAAGAGAATCCAACATACTCATGGTGAGCACGCTCCATCAACATAAGTAGATACCACACAAAATATATCGAGAGACAAGAATAACAAAGTAAGCACAATATGTGATTCAACATTCAGAGATCAAGAGATGGCTTGCCTTGGCTTATTTGTCCCTGGACTTCTTCAACTCCATCAATATAAGAATCCCATCAATATAAATAAAACCCTTATCCGAACCACTTCTTCTTCTCCGGAATTGTTTGCATCTATCGCCGGAAAATATAAAAGGAACACAATCAATCACATTGCATTAACAAGACAACATTCAACAATCAACAACTAACCATGCAGCCAAGGTATAACATACTAAGGACCTATAGATACCACAAAACAACTTTAAGAAAAACCCATGTTATTTACCTAGTAAAGGTATGAGAGTATCACAACTTAGCAATTGCCTCTCTCGGTTATCACCATGGTATAAACCAAACATCCCCTGGTAGATAACATCATAAAGAGGACAAGAGCATTAGTTTGACATCAAATACATTCACAAAACATTTTCAAACATTTTTGGAAAAGTAGAAAACAGTTTTCCTAACTTAGTTTGCTCACATAACACCACACAAGAATAGGAAGCAAATGATATGCCCTACCATTAGAAAACTTAAGCAAAACAAAAGAGCTAATGTTAAATTGCAGAGGTTTTGTTTTGCAAGCATAAAACAAAGGTTGCCCATTTCTAATAAAAAGAGTTGGTCAAGGGTTTTAAATAAACCTAAAAGTTTTGCTTCAACAATGCATGTCACGCATATACATTACTAACAGTAACAAATATGCATTAACAGAGACTAATACTATTTTTCCTAGATTGCCAGTACTAATACAAGACTAACCCAATTGGAATCACCCAAAAATATTAAACCTACAATTTTAGGAATTTCTTTGAATCGGACTGTACAGAAAACAAGATCTGTAAGCCATAAATCGTAGAAAAATCCTAAAAATATGAGGCCACTGGCATTTGAAAGGTAATTAAACAGAGATCCATACACAATTGGATTTGGGTTCAAATTGTTTCTGAAACTCTCACAAATGGATCGACAAGGTTACTGCATGTTTTCACCATTTGCTTTACCTCTGGATTTACAGAACAGATAAATGCTTGAAACTTTTTTGAAAAGATTAAGAAAACATTCAGTAGTCCTACAGAATTGGAATCACTCAATTAGGTTCAAAAATGGATTTTTGGTGATTTAAAAGCTAACAGCCATGTCTGCAGAACACACAGAACAAATTTAATTCACCAAAAATCGTACAACAAACATAAAAATATGAGGTCAGCTGCATCTGAAAGGTATTGGGAAGCTGGTTCTTACCCAACTGGTTTCATTCAAAAATTCGTTTCCAAGCTTCTGGTTTAATTCGACAAAGTCAGATCTGACCAGATCTTGATCTGTGAACCATTTCAGTTTCTGGAGGTCAATCGAAGTGAAACCACCGCCAAAATGAAGGTATTGAAGAGGGCTTTCAGCTACAGTTGAGTTTACTCAAAAAGGTTTTGTAAAACGGAACAAATCTAGCAAACAGTTAATATGCATGTTTACAGAACTTTATTTACCACGGAGAATCCATAATGAATTTGAGGATTAGACCAACGCCAAGTTGTAGATATTTTCCGTATCTAACTGTGGAACTTTGAATCACTTAATTTGGATATGCGCACGAGATTTGGTGGATTTTACAAGTTCGTACCAGAATCTGAAACAGCAAGATTACAGAAATTACTGCAAGGTTTTGGACGAACTTTGCTCAAAAACTTCAGATCTGAGGATAGCTCAACCTTCTCCATGATTGGACCAACATGCACCTGCATCAAGATCCAATCTTGTGAGAGGAGAAAGGAGAAAGGGAGCTGGATTCATCAAAGGTTAGGGGAGAAGAGAGGGAGAGGGAGGCTCGATCTCATGGTGAGGGGAAGCTTGAGGGAGGAGGAGAGCTTCATCTAGGTGGCTTTCCATGGCCATGGACGGCCATGGAGCTAGGAGGAGCAGCATTTTCGTGGGGAAGAGGTAGGAGAGGGTTATGATGGTGTAGATAAGGTGGAGGAGTGAGTGGGGAGTGAAATAATGAAGCCAAAGGTGAGGAGGTGGCCGGCCAAGCCTCTTTTATAGAGGGAGGATGGTTGGCTGCCTCCTTTTTGATTGGCTAAGGTGGGTGGCTGCCCATTTAATGATTTGGTTAGGTGGGAGGGAAAGGCTTGTGGAGTAAGAAAGTAAGGAGGGAGAGCTGGCCGAAAATCTTGCCATGGCCGGCTCCTTCATGTGCCACTCAAAAATGAACAAAGAGAGAGAGATGCACGACACTCATGTGAATAGATCAAGGCATGATGTTGAGGAGGTAATGTCAATGAGTGACTTTGATAATGATAAAAATAGGAGTAGATACATATAGATAAAAATGAGTATGAAGGTGACATCAATTCATGAGGTCAAGGTGATGATGAAAAAGAATAGAGGATTGAGATGGGCATGATGAAATATAAGTTGCTCTTCAAGTAAGAGGTCAATTGGAAGTGATTTGAAAGTATCAAATGATTATCCATTTGATCAAAAATTGGAGGATAGGGGAATACAATGTGGTAGATCAGAGGTGTGCATAAGATGTGAAAGTGTTGCCATTTGAAAAAGGATTTATTTGAAAGGTTTGTGAAACACCTCAATTGTCCGAGTGACAAATGGGAATGAACTCAAGTGGAATGGAATTTGAAAATGTTGAGAGAAAGCTAGTTGGGAACATTTCAAAGTATTCTACTTACTTTCTCAAGTAAAGTAGAGTTTTTCTCAAATGTAAAATAAGCAAGAGGAAAATAAGAAATGGTATAGGTACCCTAAACAAACCTTTTGTTAAAAAGAAGGCAAGATAGAAAATAATGTTTTAGAAATCAGTACTTTTAGTAGAAATGGGATGAGAAAAAAAAAACCATTTCAGTTCATTGTTTTCCTTGAAGAAATATTTTGAAAAGATTTAATAAAACTAGAAGTAGTTTTGTGATCAAAACTTGAGAAGGAAAAAACAATAGGGTTTTTGAGAAGAAAACTTAATTTACGGAGAAGTGTTCTCAAGGGTAGATGGTGGCTACAAAATGTACCCATCATTCCCACTCTTGGTTTTGTGAAGATTAAACTTGAATAAAAACAAGAGGTAAAATTGAAGGAAGTGTTCTAGTGTTGAAACACTAGATAGGGTATAAGATCAAGTTGAATATATGTGCTGCAAGGATAGTCTGAGACATGCAAGACATGGAGTTTGAAGAGAATGTTGCATAGATGAGATCCATGCATTGAAGTCAACAATAACAGTTGTGGGTGCTTAGAGATCAATTGCCAAAGTCTGGACATTTAAAGCCTGTCAACACAGATGGTCGACATGGCCTCAAAACCAACAAGGATGAGTGGGTAAAAGAGAAGGGTGCAAGTTTGGAATCAAGGATGATTTGAGCTAACTTAAACACAAAGAGGAATTCTAAGTAGGCACACTCATGTTGCCATGAGTAGAAAAGTTTGATGTGGAGAAAAAAGAAAACAACTTTTCCTAAGTCACATAGGTGTTTTATTAGGTGAGTTGCTTGCTTGACCACTAGAGGTGTTGTTCTTTGAGGTACTCAAGACAAAACTCAACAAGCAAAACAAGACAATACATCTACAAACAGATCAAAGCAATTCATCTTAACAAACAGATCAAGGCAATTCATCTTAATTAGTCTAAAGAAAAAGTTTTTGTTCCCCCTAATTTTTGCATTATGGACAAATAAACTAGGTTGCAAAAAGTGGGGTGTTACAGATCTTCCACCCTTAAACTAATCTCGTCCCGAGATTACTGAGCGTAGAACTAGAGGGGTTGTAAAGTTTAACTAAAGTCAGACTCCACTCTTCTGTAGATGTGCCGTTGTTGAGAGGGTTGCAACTTCAGCTTCTTGAGAGACATGGTAGCTTCTGGCCGAGGGCAAGCTTCATGAAGAGGTTGGCTACTCCATGGAGCTGTTAGATCTGAACTTCCAAACAATCCTAGTGGGAGTTCAAGGCTGTGGGAGGGTTAGTGCACCCAACGGGGCTTGAACAGGGCTGAAAACTTTTTAGAGTTAGCTTGATTTTAGTGGAAGACGAAGTCTTCCACCCTTAAGATTGTTCATCTGGCTTTCGGAAAAACTCAGAGATTCTGTCTTGCGGTTCTGTCTGGGCTTCTGAAGAAGTTGTTGATCTTCCTTGTTCAGTTGAAGAATCTTTGGGGGCGACGTGCAGACCACAACTTCAAGAGGCACTAACGGTGTTAACTGAGCCATATGGGACGCGCGGTGAGTTAGTAAGTTGAAGAAATGCCTGGTTGGTACCCATATGAAGCAGCAACAGGGGTCGTCGAAGACAATCTTCAGCTTGAGGGTCGGTGCTGACTTCAAGTAATGGCTAAGAAGTTAGCGGGTACACTACGCCTAAAGTCTTGAGTCTTGGAGTATCTTCAGGAGCTTCACTTGATGAGGACCAGATGAACCATGTGATGTAGCTTGACTTTGACGCTATGGTTCACTCAACGGGTTAGACGGTGTGTTAGGGGGTGGTTTCAAGAAGATATCCTCGAGGTTAGCGCGATTATATACCAAGGTTATACCAAGTTAGTAAGTCTTCTCGCCGAGGTGCAGTCACTCTTGAAGGTAGGGGCTTCTGCTTCGTTGGCGTGGTAGAGTCGCTCCAGCTGACCTTGAAAGTAGTCGGCGTAGATAGGGGTCTGGGTTAGTTTTTCCGATGATTGAAAAACAACTGCTAACGGGTTTAGAGTTAGAGTCTTTCGTTAATCTACCCAACTAACTAGCAGTTAGCAATACATCGGCGAGGCAAACTTTAATCCTATCATTGCATGAGACACCCATACAATCATAACCAGATACCAAAATACCACTAACAGAGGCTACTGGTATTTTTCCTAGATGCACAGTAACAAAACAAGATCAACACAATTGGAATCATTCAAAAATATTTATTTTTCAATTTTTGAGACTCAAAATACTAACCAGAAACAGTGATCAAGTTTTATTTATTAAAAAATCTCACAAAAATCCTAAAAATACAAGGTCAGCGGCATCTGAAAGATAATTTCATACTGGTTCTAGTGCAATTGGAATCACATCAATCGGAGCTACCAAACTATTTTTATTAGCAAAATAGTACACTGGCAGATTTCTATTTTTAATTTCTGTTTCACAAATTTCAAACAATTAAAAAGGGCGGGAACGTCGAAATAGCAAGACATACATGCACACAGCAAACAGATACAAACACTCAAGGCAGCACACTAGGGAACTACAAGCAATCATCACACCAACCATGATACTCTAAGTACACAGAAATTCCTAATGCGCGGGGTAGTTCAATCAAAGCGATTTGGTTTGTCCTATCCATCCTATAGGTTTGGGGCTGGTCGCATATGTTGACGTCTTCATCTTGTTGGCATCGTCTTCAATAAGGAACCTTGTAATCGTTGGTGGTGAAGGGGCCGGGTGTTGAGTCGTTGATGTTGAGGCGGAGGAGAAAACTGTGTAGAACTTCTAGTCTCGACATCTCGGAAACATGAGGTCTTCGAAGAGGTAGCTGTTGAGGTGCTCCCGAAGTCGAGATCTTCTCGTGGCTGGCCTAAAAATTACTAGTCAAGAAACTGAGGACTTGACCCCTGACGACTGCAAAAAGTGCAAGTCCATGGAGGAAGAAGGTCAGCTCCTTGACAGACTTTGGTAATAACCAAAGGCATGATCTTATTATCCCTTTATGTGCAGGACTAAGTCGGCGTCCGAGCTTCAGTAGTTGCCGTTGGAGATACCTGAGACTTCATAAAAGGTTGATCCATCTTTGACTTCGAGTCTCCGGGTCTGAGTCGGGGACATCATCCAACAGGTAAGTTTGAAAGGGATGAGACAATAGAGTAAGAATTTTCACACATTTTAATAAAGCGGAGAGATAAGAATTTAGAAGCTTTGAAGAAATAAGAGGATTAGAAGCTATGCTTCCGGCTAAAGAAAAATTTGTTTCGCAAATAGTTTTTCCCAAATACTTCTTTCCTAACTAACGTCCATGCTAACTAAGGTCTCCTACAGTCAGGATAGCTCTGATACCAGCTCTGTGGGGACCCCGGACTAGCTGTCCAAAATCCCTGTTATGTATACAGTTCACGATCCCATGATCAGTGTGTCGTGAACACATAACCGAACTGATATCAAATTACACCATCCATTACAAAGCGGAATAAGAAAATTACAATGAGGTCACATGACCATTACTTACATAATAGCCTCGAAGGGTCTAACTAAACATCAGAGTAGCAACATCACTTCAGCGAGCGTAGTACCCAAGTCATCTACCATAACCCTACGAGCAAGCGGGCGGGAAGACGTTCCTAGCTCGCATAGACGTCGTCAACTCCTTCTTCATCCATCGTGTTCCTCCGAGTCTGGCCAAGTAAATAGCCGGGGACAAAGCCGTGAGTACATTGGAATTGTACTCGCAAACCATCAAGAAAGGTGCTAACAATGCTAACTAAAAGAGACAAGAGAAGAAGGATAGTTTCTCTTGTGGATATAGCATGTGAAAGAGAATCGGTTTCTCTTGTGGATATAGCATGTGAAAGAGAATCAGTTTCTCTTGTGGATATAGCATCCCAACATCGCAGTTGAAGGGGACACTAAGAGGGTTCTATGACATCTCTATATCTTTGTTAAAGAAGATACTTCAAAAGAGTTCTACAACATAAAACACTAGGAAGGGGGTAACCCAGTTTATTTCTTTTCCGACCATCTCCACATGGTCAACCAAACCATTCTAGTACCCTTCCGGTACTCCGAAAACAAGTTC
Source organism: Lolium rigidum (assembly GCF_022539505.1). Classification (NCBI taxonomy): domain Eukaryota; kingdom Viridiplantae; phylum Streptophyta; class Magnoliopsida; order Poales; family Poaceae; genus Lolium; species Lolium rigidum. Next base: position 24,248,045 of record NC_061512.1, on the reverse strand, counting down.
CTTTTTCCTTTGGTAAACACTTTCTCAAACAAAACTCATTAGGCTAAGCAACAGCCATTTCAACAGTCCATGACCGCGGACACGGCTATTCGAATAGATTTGACTCTGCAGAGTTTGCACACTTTCCCCACAAGATCCGCGAGTTTATCATGTGGGCATCATCCCTGCATATCAACTATGCCATGACAAAAACTCGGACATAGCCTTTCGCCTATTCGTCTAAGCACGGGATCCTACCCTATGGAGTATGTACCTCCCCGGCACCGTGGCAGCTCACCTCACTTTGAGCGTGGCTCCACCGCCAAGCCGGGAGACCCATAGTGTCTTCCGGACGGGTCAGCCCCGAAGGCCTCCCGTTATACTATTGTCTCCACCAACGACAATCCGGATTCAGGGGTAACCTTACCCTTATATAGTTGTGCGGTGTCCCATGTTAAGAAGAACAAACTACGGGCTAAGCCCCGTCCCACCCCAGGGTAATGTGGTTGCGCGGGTTAATTGTCACGGGTGAATACTTAGGCGCCAAAGTTTTCGAAAACAAGATTTTCTTTTCAACCATCTTTGCCAAGATCCTTTCCTTTCATAAACACACGCTTGGGTAAGTCCAACTCACCCAAGGTTTTCAAAAATTCTTTTCAACAAGGTATTTTTCCAAGGGGGTTCCCAACCTATAGTTTTATGAAGGAACTAAGATTCACAATGACATGATGCTAGCCATCATACCACTAAGGGGATGATAATTGAGGTGTTAAGGGGATCATACATACTGAGGATAAGCATGTATAGGGACAACATAAGTTGGAAGATTCAACAAGGTTCAAGATGTTAATCATCATACCGCTAAGAAGATGATAATATAGATGGTCAAGGGAACATACATGCTCAGGGTATGCATGCATAAGATCAACAAGGGGTTCAACATACTCGAGAGTAAGTATGCAGAACATCAACACGGGGTTCAAGAAGGGTGCCAAGAGGTCGACACACACAAGATAAGTGGGCATACCCCTCACACTTAGAGGGTACACCAAGATCATGATAATGACTACCATTTCCCTAAAGGGGATGGTAGGTGAGGTGTCAAAGAGAATCCAACATACTCATGGTGAGCACGCTCCATCAACATAAGTAGATACCACACAAAATATATCGAGAGACAAGAATAAAAAAGTAAGCACAATATGTGATTCAACATTCAGAGATCAAGAGATGGCTTGCCTTGGCTTATTTGTCCCTGGACTTCTTCAACTCCATCAATATAAGAATCCCATCAATATAAATAAAACCCTTATCCGAACCACTTCTTCTTCTCCGGAATTGTTCGCATCTATCGCCGGAAAATATAAAAGGAACACAATCAATCACATTGCATTAACAAGACAACATTCAACAATCAACAACTAACCATGCAGCCAAGGTATAACATACTAAGGACCTATAGATACCACAAAACAACTTTAAGAAAAACCCATGTTATTTACCTAGTAAAGGTATGAGAGTATCACAACTTAGCAATTGCCTCTCTCGGTTATCACCATGGTATAAACCAAACATCCCCTGGTAGATAACATCATAAAGAGGACAAGAGCATTAGTTTGACATCAAATACATTCACAAAACATTTTCAAACATTTTTGGAAAAGTAGAAAACAGTTTTCCTAACTTAGTTTGCTCACATAACACCACACAAGAATAGGAAGCAAATGATATGCCCTACCATTAGAAAACTTAAGCAAAACAAAAGACCTAATGTTAAATTGCAGAGGTTTTGTTTCGCAAGCATAAAACAAAGGTTGCCCATTTCTAATAAAAAGAGTTGGTCAAGGGTTTTAAATAAACCTAAAAGTTTTGCTTCAACAATGCATGTCACGCATATACATTAGTAACAGTAAAAAATATGCATTAACAGAGACTAATACTATTTTTCCTAGATTGCCAGTACTAATACAAGACTAACCCAATTGGAATCACCCAAAAATATTAAACCTACAATTTTAGGAATTTCTTTGAATCTGACTGTACAGAAAACAAGATCTGTAAGCCATAAATCGTAGAAAAATCCTAAAAATATGAGGCCACTGGCATTTGAAAGGTAATTAAACAGAGATGCATACACAATTGGATTTGGGTTCAAATTGTTTTTGAAACTCTCACAAATGGATTGACAATGTTACTGCATGTTTTCACCATTTGCTTTACCTCTGGATTTACAGAACAGATAAATGCTTGAAACTTTTTTGAAAAGATTAAGAAAACATTCAGCAGTCCTACAGAATTGGAATTACTCAATTAGGTTCAAAAATAGATTTTTGGTGATTTAAAAGCTAACAGCCATGTCTGCAGAACACACAGAACAAGTTTAATTCACCACAAATCGTACAACAAACATAAAAATATGAGGTCAGCTGCATCTGAAAGGTATTGAGAAGCTGGTTCTTACCCAACTGGTTTCATTCAAAAATTCGTTTCCAAGCTTCTGGTTTAATTCGACAAAGTCAGATCTGACCAGATCTTGATCTGTGAACCATTTCAGTTTCAGGAGGTCAATCGAAGTGAAACCACCGCCGAAATGAAGGTATTGAAGAGGGCTTTCACCTACAGTTGAGTTTGCTCAAAAAGGTTTTGTAAAACGGAACAACTCTAACAAACAGTGAATATGCATGTTTACAGAACTTTATTTACCACGGAGAATCCATAATGAATTTGAGGATGAGACCAACGCCAAGTTGTAGATATTTTCCGTATCTAACTGCGGAACTTTAAATCACTCGATTTGGATCTGCGCACGAGATTTGGTGGATTTTACAAGTTCGTACCAGAATCTGAAACAGCAAGATTACAGAAATTACTGCAAGGTTTTGGACGAACTTTGCTCAAGAACTTCAGATCTGAGGATAGCTCAACCTTCTCCATGCTTGGACCAACATGCACCTGCATCAAGATCCAATCTTGTGAGAGGAGAAAGGAGAAAGGGAGCTGGATTCATCAAAGGTTAGGGGAGAAGAGAGGGAGAGGGAGGCTCTCATGGTGAGGGGAAGCTTAAGGGAGGAGGAGAGCTTCATCTAGGTGGCTTTCCATGGCCATGGACGACCATGGAGCTAGGAGGAGCAGCATTTTCGTGGGGGAGAGGTAGGAGAGGGTTATGATGGTGTAGATAAGGTGGAGGAGTGAGTGGGGAGTGAAATAATGAAGCCAAAGGTGAGGAGGTGGCCGGCCAAGCCTCTTTTATAGAGGGAGGATGGTTGGCTGCCTCCTTTTTGATTGGCTAAGGTGGGTGTCTGCCCATTTAATGATTTGGTTAGGTGGGAGGGAAATGCTTGTGGAGGAAGAAAGTAAGGAGGGAGAGCTGGCCGAAAATCTTGCCATGGCCGGCTCCTTCATGTGCCACTCAAAAATGAACAAAGAGAGAGAGATGCACGACACTCATGTGAATAGATCAAGGCATGATGTTGAGGAGGTAATGTCAATGAGTGACTTTGATAATGATAAAAATAGGAGTAGATACATATAGATAAAAAGGAGTATGAAGGTGACATCAATTCATGAGGTCAAGGTGATGATGAAAAAGAATAGAGGATTGAGATGGGCATGATGAAATATAAGTTGCTCTTCAAGTAAGAGGTCAATTGGAAGTGATTTGAAAGTATCAAATGATCATCCATTTGATCAAAAATTGGAGGATAGGGGAATACAATGTGATAGATCAGAGGTGTGCATAAGATGTGAAAGTGTTGCCATTTGAAAAAGGATTTATTTGAAAGGTTTGTGAAACACCTCAATTGTCCAGTGACAAATGGGAATGAACTCAAGTGGAATGGAATTTGAAAATGTTGAGAGAAAGCTAGTTGGGAACATTTCAAAGTATTCTACTTACTTTCTCAAGTAAAGTAGAGTTTTTCTCAAACGTAAAATAAGCAAGAGGAAAATAAGAAATGGTATAGGTACCCTAAACAAACCTTTTGTTAAAAAGAAGGCAAGATAGAAAATAATGTTTTAGAAATCAGTACTTTTAGTAGAAATGGGATGAGAAACAAAACCCATTTCAGTTCCTTGTTTTCCTTGAAGAAATATTTTGAAAAGATTTAATAAAACTAGAAGTAGTTTTGTGATCAAAACTTGAGAAGAAAAAAACAATAGGGTTTTTGAGAAGAAAACTTAATTTAGGGAGAAGTGTTCTCAAGGGTAGATGGTGGCTACAAAATGTACCCATCATTCCCACTCTTGGTTTTGTGAAGATTAATCTTGAATAAAAACAAGAGGTAAAATTGAAGGAAGTGTTCTAGTGTTGAAACACTAGATAGGGTATAAGATCAAGTTGAATATATGTGCTGCAAGGATAGTCTGAGACATGCAAGACATGGAGTTTGAAGAGAATGTTGCATAGATGAGATCCATGCATTGAAGTCAACAATAACAGTTGTGGGTGCTTAGAGATCAATTGCCAAAGTCTGAACATTTAAAGCCTGTCAACACAGATGGTCGACATGGCCTCAAAACCAACAAGGATGAGTGGGTAAAAGAGAAGGGTGCAAGTTTGGAATCAAGGATGATTTGAGCTAACTTAAACACAAAGAGGAATTTTAAGTAGGCACACTCATGTTGCCATGAGTAGAAAAGTTTGATGTGGAGAAAAAGGAAAACAACTTTTCCTAAGTCACATAGGTGTTTTATTAGGTGAGTTGCTTGCTTGACCACTAGAGGTGTTGTTCTTTGAGGTACTCAAGACAAAACTCAACAAGCAAAACAAGACAATACATCTACAAACAGATCAAAGCAATTCATCTTAACAAACAGATCAAGGCAATTCATCTTAATTAGTCTAAAGAAAAAGTTTTTGTTCCCCCTAATTTTTGCATTATGGACAAATAAACAAGGTTGCAAAAAGTGGGGTGTTACATTCCCCCCATGTTCCTCCAGGGCGCGGCGGAGCACGAAGCCAGGGGAGGCAGCCGGAGGCTCGATCAGAGCATACGCGAACCGGCGGCTGGCCGCGGCATGCGTCAGAGGCGGCATGAACACCTCGGCGACACCGGCGCCCACTCCGCGGAGGGGTTTGGGCGAAACCGGTCTAGCCAGCAGCGGTGTGACTCCTCCCACGCTCGCCGGAGCGTGCGTGGCGCCCAGACATGAAGCAGGGCCGGCACGCGCGGACGCTGCCGTGGATGGCGAGTCGACGGGGGGCACGCCGCGAGGGAATGGCGTAGGCGGGCGGGGAGGAAGCCGCGGCACCTTGTCCAGGTCGCGGAAGAAAGGCTCCATCCAGTGCTCCATCGTGGCCGTGGCCGATCGCGGCGTCGAGCGCGGGGACGGAGGCGAGGAGGAACGCGAGCGAGAGAGGCGCAGCCTGGGGGCAGGGGCACAGGGACTGTCAGCGCAGGAGAGAAGAGAGGGGGCAGAGCAGGAGTAGGTAAGGGGAGGGAGCTCACATGGTCGCCGGTGGCCAACGCGTCCGCACGCCCTGCAGCGAACAGGGTCTCTGCACTCCCGGACCGGATGTTCCGGCGAGAGGCACCGGAAGCAGAGAGGGCGCCCGCTGACCTTGGTGAAAACAAAGCGAGTCGGAGGTGGAGCACGGTGAGGGAGGGGAGAGGACAGCAGGGCCTCCTTATAGGAGAGCCCTTGGGAGCGTCCGCCGCAGGCGGACCGGGCCGGAGAAGGGGCGCCAGCGGGATCTCGGAGAAAAGGCGCCTGCGCGGCCTCCACATCCTCGCCGGCATGGATTCGTGCGGGAATCGTGGGCACGGGTGTGGTGCAGCCGGTGAGCGGGGAAAAAGAGGCGTCACAGCGGAGCGGAGGGGAGGGCTCTGCCGCCAGACCGCAGGGGAAAAGGGTGCGCGCAGTGGAGCAGCGGGGCGAGCCGGCCGAGGTGGCAGCTGGATTCGCGGCAGAGGTAGACGTAGGGTTGGGGGAGGAGATAGGGGAGGGGACGGGAGCGGCAGGAGAGGATGGGGAAGGAGTCAGGGCCCGAAAAAAAAGAAAAAGACGGGTCAGCGCAAGAGCGGGTGGGAGCACGGTCAAACGTGGGCTCAGAGGGACCGCCGCCGCCGCGTCCTCCACGGAGCGGTGCAGGTGGAAGGTTGACGCCCCAAGCTTGACACTGCGGCGGGCCAAGATGAAGGCGCGAATAGAGCGGGAGGCGGCCCTGGAAGAGTAGATGAAGCTACCGTGCCGAGCGACGGCGAAACGATCGGGGAAGGAGGTGAGATTGAAGTTTAACGCATTGCCAACGGAGAAGGAGTTTGTGCGGGGAGAGAGATCGCCTGGTGTTATCCAAAAGGTGCAAAAACCTGCTTCACCACCAACGGCCGTAGCAACCATGGAGTGGAACATAGAGAGCATGGAGTCGAGAAAGGCCGCACCTGGGGTCCGGTAGGCCACGCCGTCCTTCCTGGACAGGGTCGGAACCTCGTTACCGGCGCACACGCCCGCCGTCGTGCCGTGGGAGGTCGGATCGTAGTGGTTAGCAGGAGGGTCGGCGTCGGCGTCAGAAGCTCCGGGCGCCATGGCCACGGCCGTCGAGAGGACGACAGCGGCGTCCGGCGTCCATGCCGACAGAAGCAGGGGCAGTTCGAGGGGACGTGGGTGTAGGAGGAGGTTGGTGGAGATGGATCCTAGTCTAAACAGAGGCGAGGTGGCGGCCGGAGATGAGGCGCCCGGAGGCGACGCGGATTCGCCAGAGCTGTCGCTCATGCTCAGGCGGTCTCTCCCTTGAATGGTCTCTCTCCTAAAACAATATCATGTCTATCTATGAATAAAACAATGCAAGCAAATATTTATGATATGCTACTCATATTAATAAATTGGAGCTAAGCATGAGAGATCATGAACTACTAGACTTTCTTAAATGACATATACCTCATATGAATCAACTAAGCATGCTCACATGGATGAGTATATGTACAAAAATGAAAACAAATAGAGTTCATACCAGCCTCTCACCGCAGTCGGATTGTCGTAGATCGTCATTATTGCCTTTTCACTTGTGTAGCTTGAATAATATGGAATGAAAACCAAGCTCCAACCACCGAAGACCACTGAACTCCATAATGAACTTTACAAAACCAAAGAAGAACAGCAAATATTTTTGGTGTTTTCGAATTGGAAACAAGAACAAAAGGAAACAGGCAAACAAAGCAAAATCTTTTTGGGTTTTCTTATAGCAAACCAACGATAGCAAATAAAGCAAAATAAAAGCAAGAAACCAAAATAAACAAATGGTAAAGAGAAACAAAAGAAATATTTTTGGTCTTTTTGTGTTTTAGGAAAGAAACAAAGCAAAAACAAGAAAATGAAAACTAAGAGTCACATAAACACAAAGCAGCAGAAATTCGTCAATCTTGACAGCAGTACAGTAATCGATTTTTAAGAAATTCTTACGCTGCTCAGCTCGAAAAGTGTTCAACTAATGAAAGTTAAATAATAACCTGGGGAACATGCACAAAAATTGGCTTCGCAAAATAACGTTCTGGATGTTTTTGAGAATTTTTTTGGTGTCAGTCCAGAATCTGTTTTCAATCAGCACTTCCCCAAATATCATCTCCCTCTTATTAGAAAACCACTTTAAGAAGCTAAACAAGTATGTACAAGTATCCAGCAACCATAATATGCAAACAATGAGTGATGCCGGTATACCTCCCCCCAAGCTTAGGCTTTTGGCCTAAGTGGAGATCAATCCCATGGTGCCCATGAAGTAGCACCTCCGTAGTACGACGAAGATGGATCATGTTCTGGGTATGTGCTGGAAGAAGCACCAGGATACGTGACGGTGTAGTCGTGGGAGGGCTCGGCGTCCTCGGAGTCATGCTGCTGGTGGAAGCCATGTATCTTCAGCTGCTCATCCACCTCCTCCTTAGAGCGCGACCATGGTTTTCTGTGAATACTGAACAAATCTGGCTGCGGCAATGGGACTTCCCTCTCTTCCCCGTCAGCAAACAACATTCTATAGACAATATTATCTAAACTAGAGTCAGCTGTAACAAATTGATGACTCTTCATAGCAGCAATATCAAGCCTTATAGGAGTTAATTTCACATCAGTAGGGTCAAGAGGAAGATCTAGATATGCTAAAATGCGTGAGGCAACAATTCCTCCAAAAATAGGCCCCTTGTTAGAAAAACGGCGAGCAACTAGAGCACCAAGATGATAAGATGTCTCTCCAGTAAGTGCAGCAACTAAGAAAGCAAGATGGTAACTAGAAATATTGCTAGTGTTCTCCCTAACAAGAATGCTAGTATCAAGATAGTAAGCGAAATATTTAATAGCAGGGAGTTGAATGTTTCTTATCTTGCCGCGCTGAATGGTGCGACAATCATCATTGGTGACTCCTCGATAGAGCTCCAGCAAATCCTTGGGATTGCTCTCGATCTTCTTTGTTGTACCTACAGGGGCAATATCCAATGCAGTAAAAAAATCTTTCAACTTCATAGTAATAGGATCATCATAAACCCTGAATGTAACTGATGGTTGGTAGTGTTTATTGTTGAACTGAAATCTCTCAACAAAGATTTTAGTAAGCATGTAGTATTGATCCCTCTCATCCTCCATGTAGGCGGTTAAGCCCACATTATTGATGAGGACCAAGAAATCATCCAGCAACCCTGCATTACTCAAAAAGTCATAACATGGAAAAGATGAAGCGTTAGGGACTCCATTGTCCTCTTCGGCTTCGAAGCTCGGTGCGATGACATCCTCATTATAGGACCGTCTAATCCGAGTGGATGACCTTGAGGGCCTCCCCGTGCTTGTCGTCTCTCTTTCAAACACTTCTCCAAAGTTATGGTTATCCATCTTCCTTTTCTGAAATTTTTCAAGAAACATTATAAAATTTGATTTGGTGACATATAATTGAAGGAAAATACTATAGGAACTTGCTAGAGTACTAAACATGCATCAAAACTAGTTTTTACCACTTAGAACAAGCATGCAAGCTCACTAAACATGTTACCTACAGCAGCAAAATATTCAAGATATACTCAACCAAACAAAATTCTACTTGGATAATCGGAGGAGTCACATACCGGAGAGCAAATGTGCCAAATTTCAGACAGAAATCTGGGCTGAGCAAAGAGATCGAGAAATCTTGAGCTCTTGAGCAGAAACGCGAGTGAGAGAAAGTTGGTTCGAGTTTTTTCGGGAGAGAGAATGAGATGGGAGGAAGAGATGAAGTAGTGGGGTAAGGAGGGGCCCACACACCAGGGTGGTGCGCCCCCCTTGCTGGCCGCGCCGGCCTGTGGGGTTCCACCCTGGGGTGCCCCACTGGTCATCCCCAGGTGCTCCCAGGTGCCTCTTTGAAAAATAAGACCAACGGTATATTTTTTGTGAATTTTTTAAAACTTTGAAAAATGCACATTTCTGGGTATTAAATTTATTATTACTGGGCAGAAAAAGATTTTGAAATCTCTATATAACTAAAGAGCTTTGCAAAACAAAAATGCTACAGCAAGTAGAACAAGTGGACGAAGAAAGAGATGCTGTTTAGTTCCTCTATGCATATAAAATGAATTTGTTAACAAGGTTGATCAAGTCTTGCCACCAAATAAATTTTACATAGCATAAGAAGAATTAAACCTCAAATCAATCATGTTACCTTGTATTGTATTGATATGGATCCAATCACAAGAGTTTGATATTCTTCTTTAGGCTCATATATAGGACAATCAATAGTTCCCACTTTGATAGTTCTCACATTAGAAATTGTATTAACTCCACATACTTTATCAATCCTCTTGGGAAAATAAACGAGTATGCTCCTTGTCATCGACATTGAAAGTAACTTTTCCTTTATTGCAATCAATAACAGCCCCTGCGGTGTTAAGAAAAGGTCTCCCAAGAATAATAGACATATTATCATCTTCAGGCATTTCCAACACAACAAAATCGGTTAATATTAAGCAATTATTAGTAACTTGAACAGGAACATCCTCACATATACCAACAGGAATAGCAAGTAGATTTATCAGCCATTTGCAAAGATATATCAGTCGGTATCAACTTATCTAAATAAAGTCTCTTATAAAGAGAAAAAGGCATAACACTAACACCTGCTCCCAAATCACATAGAGCAGTTCTAACATAATTATTCTTGATGGAACAAGGAATAGTCGGTATACCTGGGTCGCCAAGCTTCTTTGGAACCTTACCATTAAAAGAGTAATTAGCAAGCATAGTGGAAATCTCCTCATTAGGAATTTTCCTTTTGTTAGTGACAGTATCTTTCATATACTTTGAATAAGGAGGCAATTTGATAGCATCAGTCAAAGGGATTTGCAGGAATAAAGGTTTCATCCAATCACAAAATTTATTATAGTGTTCTTCTTCCTTTGATTTTAGTTTTTTAGCAGGAAAAGGCATTTGCTTTTGAACCCAAGGTTCTCTTTCATTACCATGTTTCTTAGCAATAAAATCTTCTTTAGTATATGATACGTCTCCGACGTATCGATAATTTCTTATGTTCCATGCCACATTATTGATGATATCTACATGTTTTATACATACTTTATGTCATAATTATGCGTTTTCCGGAACTAACCTATTGACGAGATGCCGAAGGGCCAGTTCCTGTTTTCTGCTGTTTTTGGTTTCAGAAATCCTAGTAAGGAAATATTCTCGGAATCGGACGAAATCAACACCGAAGATCTTAGAATCCCCGGGAGCTTCCGGAACACCCGAGAACCGTCGGAGAGGGGCCACGGGGGGCCCACACATGGTGGCGGCGCGGCCCGGGAGGGGGAGTGCCGCCCTAGTGTCCGGTGGCCCCGGACCCCTCTCGACCTTGCCCTTCCGCCTATTTAAAGCCTCCGTCGCGAAAACCCCGACACGTTCGGCGAAACCGGAGAAAACCTTCCGGAGCCGCCGCCATCGCGAAGCCAAGATCTGGGGGACAGGAGTCTCGGTTCCGGCACGCCGCCGGGACGGGGAAGTGCCCCCGGAAGGCTCCTCCATCGACACCACCGCCATCTCCATCAACGCTGTTGTCTCCCATGAGGAGGGAGTAGTTCTCCATCGAGGCTCGGGGCTGTACCGGTAGCTATGTGGTTCATCTCTCTCCTATGTACTTCAATACAATAATCTCATGAGCTGCCTTACATGATTGAGATTCATATGATGATGCTTGTAATCTAGATGTCATTATGCTAGTCAAGTGGGTTTTACTTATGTGATCTCCGGAGACTCCTTGTCCCACGTGTGTAAAGGTGACGAGTGTGTGCACCGTGTGGGTCTCTTAGGCTATATTTCACATAATACTTATTCACCGTTATGAATGGCATAGTGAAGTGCTTATTTATATCTCTTTATGATTGCAATGTGTTTTGTATCACAATTTATCTGTGTGCTACTCTAGTGATGTTATTAAAGTAGTTTATTCCTCCTGCACGGTGTAATGGTGACAGTGCGTGCATCGTGTAGTACTTGGTGTAGGCTATGATTGTGATCTCTTGTAGATTATGAAGTTAACTATTGCTATGATGGTATTGATGTGATCTATGCCTCCTTTTGTAGCGTGAAGGTGACAGTGTGCATGCTATGTTAGTACTTGGTTTGGTTATGTTGATCTGTCATGCACTCTAAGGTTATTTAAACATGAACATCGAATATTGTGGAGCTTGTTAACTCCGACATTGAGGGTTCGTGTAATCCTACACAGTTAGTGGTGTTCATCATCCAACAAGAGAGTGTAGAGTCTAGCATCTATCTATTTATTCTGTTATGTGATCAATGTTGAGAGTGTCCACTAGTGAAAGTATGATCCCTAGGCCTTGTTCCTAAATATCGCTATCGCTGCTTGTTTACTCGTTTTACTCGCATCTCTACTGTCCGCAATATTACCACCATCAACCACACGCCAGCAAGCACTTTTCTGGCGCCGTTGCTACTGCTTATATTTATTCATACCACATGTATTTCACTATCTCTTCGCCGAACTAGTGCACCTATTAGGTGTGTTGGGGACACAAGAGACTTCTTGCTTTGTGGTTGCAGGGTTGCATGAGAGGGATATCTTTGACCTCTTCCTCCCTGAGTTCGATAAACCTTGGGTGATCCACTTAAGGGAAACTTGTTGCTGTTCTACAAACCTCTTCTCTTGGAGGCCCAACACTGTCTACAAGAATAGAAGCACCCGTAGACATCAAGCACTTTTCTGGCGCCGTTGCTGGGGAGGAAAGGTAAACGGCACTCACACACCGGCAACCCCGGCAACTAGCCACTTTTCTGCGCCGTTGCCGGGGAGGAAAGGTAAAAGGCACTCATACTACGGTCCCAGGTAAAGTACTTTTCTGTTACCGTTGTGTGTGTGCTCGAAGCTATTTCCTTTAGATCCTGCAATTGCATCTTTTTGTTTCTTATTTACACTAGTTTGGCATAATGGACAACAATGAGCTTCTTATTCTATTTCCTGATTTAAGACATGGATGGTTTGATGCGAAAATTAAAAAACCCATGGAACATATTAGTATGAACACTTTGAATACCATTGTTGCTAACGATATAGAAAGTTCTAAGCTTGGGGAAGCTGGTTCTAATGAGCATGATCTTTTTAGTCCCCCAAGCATTGAGGAGAAAATTTACTTTGATGATACTTTGCCTCCTATTTATGATGATTATAATGATAGTAGTCTTTTAGTACCGCCTGTTATGGAGGATAAATTTGATTATGATTACAATATGCCTCCTATATTTGATGATGAGAATAATAATGATAGCTACTTTGTTGAATTTGCTCCCACTACAACTAATAAAATTGATTATGCCTATGTGGAGAGTAATAATTTTATGCATGAGACTCATGATAAGAATGCTTTATGTGATAGTTATATTGTTGAGTTTGCTCATGTTGCTACTGAAAGTTATTATGAGAGAGGAAAATATGGTTGTAGAAATTTTCATGTTACTAAAACACCTCTCTATGTGCTGAAATTTTTGAAGCTACACTTGTTCTATCTTCCTATGCTTGTTACTTTTTTCTTCATGAATTTGTTTATTTACAAAACTCCTATGCATAGGAAGCATGTTAGACTTAAATTTGTTTTGAATTTGCCTCTTGATGCTCTCTTTTGCTTCAACTACTATTTCTTGCGAGTGCATCATTAAAACTGCTGAGCCCATCTTAATGGCTATAAAGAAAAACTTCTTGGGAGATAACCCATGTTTTTATTTTGTTACAGTACTTTTATTTTGTATTTGTGTCTTGGAAGTTGTTACTACTTTAGCAACATCTCCTTATCTTAGTTTTGTTGCATTGTTGTGCCAAGTAAAGTCTTTGATAGTAAGGTTCATACTAGATTTGGATTACTGCGCAGAAACAGATTTCTTGCTGTCACGAATCTGGGCCTAATTCTCTGTAGGTATCTCAGAAAAATATGCCAATTTACGTGCGTGATCCTCAGATATGTACGCAACTTTCATTCAATTTGGGCATTTTCATTTGAGCAAGTCTGGTGCCTCGATAAAATCCATCTTTACGGACTGTTCTGTTTTGACAGATTCTGCCTTTTATTTCGCATTGCCTCTTTTGCTATGGTGGATGAATTTCTTTGTTCCATTAATGTCCAGTAGCTTTAAGCAATGTCCAGAAGTGTTAAGAATGATTGTGTCACCTCTGAACATGTTAATTTTTATTGTGCACTAACCCTCTAATGAGTTGTTTCGAGTTTGGTGTGGAGGAAGTTTTCAAGGATCAAGAGAGGAGGATGATATAATATGATCAAGGAGAGTGAAAGCTCTAAGCTTGGGGATGCCCCCGTGGTTCATCCCTGCATATTTTAAGAAGACTCAAGCGTCTAAGCTTGGGGATGCCCAAGGCATCCCCTTCTTCATCGACAACTTATCAGGTTCCTTCTCTTGAAACTATATTTTTATTCGGCCACATCTTATGTACTTTACTTGGAGCGTCCGTGTGCTTTTGTTTTTGTTTTTGTTTGAATAAATGCTTGTGTGGGAGAGAGACACGCTCCGCTGGTTCATATGAACACATGTGTTCTTAGCTTTTATTTTTCATGGCGAAGGTTGAAACTGCTTCGTTAATTGTTATATGGTTGGAAACGGAAAATGCTACATGTAGTAATTGGTAGAATGTCTTGAATAATTTGATACTTGGCAATTGTTGTGCTCATGTTTAAGCTCTTGCATCATGTACTTTGCACCTATTAGTGAAGAAATACATAGAGCTTGTTAAAATTTGGTTTGCATGAGTGGTCTCTCTAGAGTCTAGATATTTTCTAGTAAGGGTTTGAACAACAAGGAAGACAATGTATAGTCTTATAATGCTTGCAATATGTTCTTATGTGAGTTTTGTTGTACTAGTTCATACTTGTGTTTGCTTCAAACAACCTTGCTAGCCCAAAGCCTTGTATCGAGAGGGAATACTTCTCATGCATCCAAAATCCTTGAGCCAACCACTATGCCATTTGTGTCCACCATACCTACCTACTACATGGTATTTCTCCGCCATTCCAAAGTAAATTGCTTGAGTGCTACCTTTAAATAATTCAAAATTTATCACCTCTGATTTGTGTCAATGTTTTATAGCTCATGAGGAAGTATGTGGTGTTTATCTTTCATTCTTGTTGGGCAACTTTCACCAATGGACTAGTGGCTTCATCCGCTTATCCAATAATTTTGCAAAAAGAGCTGGCAATGGGATTCCCAGTCCCAAATTAATTAACCTAAATAGACACTCCTCCATGGTATGTGATTGTTGGACGGCACCCGAAGGATTCGGTTAGCCATGGCTTGAGAAAGCAAAGGTGGGGAGGAGTGTCATCGTAATAAAACTAAAACAAAAAGGCACTCCTTCATGGTATGAGATTGTTGGCAGGCACCCGAGGATTCGGTTAGCCATGGTTTGTGAAAGAAAGGTTGGAAGGAGTGCCACCCAAAAACAAAAATAATTCATGGGAGACGCTCTTTGAAGGTTTGTCTGGCAAGCGGGTTAGAGTGCCCACTACCATTCGTTGACAACAACAAACACCTCTCAAAATTTTACTTTTATGCTCTCTTTATGTTTTCAAAACCAAAGCTCTAGCACAAATATAGCAATCAATGCTTCCCTCTGCGAAGGGCCATTCTTTTACTTTTATGATTGAGTCAGTTAACCTATCTCTCTCCACCTCAAGAAGCAAACACTTGTGTGAACTGTGCATTGATTCCTACATACTTGCATATTGCACTTGTTATATTGCTTTGCATTGACAAACTATCATTGAGATATTGATACGTCTCCGACGTATCGATAATTTCTTATGTTCCATGCCACATTATTGATGATATCTACATGTTTTATGCACACTTTATGTCATATTCGTGCATTTTCTGGAACTAACCTATTAACAAGATGCCGAAGAGCCAGTTGCTGTTTTCTGCTATTTTTGGTTTCAGAAATCCTAGTAACGAAATATTCTCGGAAATTGACGAAATCAACGCCCAGGGTCCTATTTTGCCACGAAGCTTCCAGAAGACCGAAGGGAGTCGAAGTGGGGCCACGAGGCGCCGCCACAGTAGGGCGGCGCGGCCTAGGTCTTGGCCGCGCCAGCCTGGCGTGTGGGGCCATCGTGTGGCCCCCCGCGTTGCCCTTCCGCCTACTTAAAGCCTCCGTCGCGAAACCCCCAGTACCGAGAGCCACGATACGGAAAACCTTACTGAGACGCCGCCGCCGCCAATCCCATCTCGGGGATTCTGGAGATCTCCTCCGGCACCCTGCCGGAGAGGGGATTCATCTCCCGGAGGACTCTTCGCCATGGTCGCCTCCGGAGTGATGAGTGGGTAGTTCACCCCTGGACTATGGGTCCATAGCAGTAGCTAGATGGTTGTCTTCTCCTCATTGTGCTTCATTGTTGGATCTTGTGAGCTGTCTAACATGATCAAGATCATCTATCTGTAATTCTATATGTTGTGTTTGTCGGGATCCGATGGATAGAGAATACTATGTTATGTTAATTATCAAGTTATTACCTATGTGTTCTTTAAGATCTTGCATGCTCTCCGTTATTAGTAGAGGCTTTGGCCAAGTTTTCGCTATTAACTCCAAGAGGGAGTATTTATGCTCGATAGTGGGTTCATGTCTCCGTGAATCTGGGGGAGTGACAGAAACCCCTAAGGTTATGGATGTGCTGTTGCCACTAGGGATAAAACATTGATGCTATGTCCGAGGATGTAGTTATTGATTACATTACGCACCATACTTAATGCAATTGTCCGTTGTTTTGCAACTTAATACTGGAAGGGGTTCGGATGATAACCTGAAGGTGGACTTTTTAGGCATAGATGCATGCTGGATAGCGGTCTATGTACTTTGTCGTAATGCCCAATTAAATCTCACTATATTTATCATGACATGTATGTGCATTGTTATGCCCTCTCTATTTGTCAATTGCCCGACTGTAATTTGTTCACCCAACATGCTTTCATCTTATGGGAGAGACACCTCTAGTGAACTGTGGACCCCGGTCCTACTCTTTACATCGCATACAATCTACTGCAATACTTGTTTTACTGTTTTCTGCAAACAATCATCTTCCACACAATACGGTTAATCCTTTGTTACAGCAAGCCGGTGAGATTGACAACCTCACTGTTTCGTTGGGGCAAAGTACTTTGGTTGTGTTGTGCAGGTTCCACGTTGGTGCCGGAATCTCTGGTGTTGCGCCGCACTACATCCCGCCGCCATCAACCTTCAACGTGCTTCTTGGCTCCTCCTGGTTCGATAAACCTTGGTTTCTTTCCGAGGGAAAACTTGCTGCTGTGCGCATCATACCTTCCTCTTGGGGTTCCCAACGAACGTGTGAGTTACACGCCATCAAGCTCTTTTTCTGGCGCCGTTGCCGGGGAGATCAAGACACGCTGCAAGGGGAGTCTCCACTTCCCAATCTCTTTACTTTGTTTTTGTCTTGCTTTATTTTATTTACTACTCTGTTTGCTGCATTATATCAAAACACAAAAAAATTAGTTGCTAGCTTTACTTTATTTACTGTCTTGCACTCTATATCAAAAACACAAAAAAATTAGTTACTTGCATTTATTTTATCTAGTTTGCTTTATTTACTACTGCTAAAATGGCCACCCCTGAAAATACTAAGTTGTGTGACTTCACAACCACAAATAATAATGATTTCCTATGCACACCTATTGCTCCACCTGCTACTACAGCATAATTCTTTGAAATTAAACCTGCTTTACTGAATCTTGTTATGCGAGAGCAATTTTCTGGTGTTAGTTCTGATGATGCTGCTGCCCATCTCAATAATTTTGTTGAATTGTGTGAAATGCAAAAGTATAAAGATGTAGATGGTGATATTATTAAATTGAAATTGTTTCCTTTCTCATTAAGAGGAAGAGCTAAAGATTGGTTACTATCTCTGCCTAAGAATAGTATTGATTCATGGAATAAATGCAAGGATGCTTTTATTGGTAGATATTATCCCCCTGCTAAAATTATATCTTTGAGAAGTACCATAATGAATTTTAAACAATTGGATAATGAACATGTTGCTCAAGCTTGGGAAAGAATGAAATCTTTGGTTAAAAATTGCCCAACCCATGGACTGACTACTTGGATGATCATCCAAACCTTTTATGCAGGACTAAATTTTTCTTCGCGGAATTTATTGGATTCAGCTGCTGGAGGTACCTTTATGTCCATCACTCTTGGTGAAGCAACAAAGCTCCTTGATAATATGATGATTAATTACTCTGAATGGCACACGGAAAGAGCTCCACAAGGTAAGAAGGTAAATTCCGTTGAAGAATCCTCTTCCTTGAATGATAAGATTGATGCTATTATGTCTATGCTTGTTAATGATAGGACTAATGTTGATCCTAATAATGTTCCGTTAGCTTCATTGGTTGCCCAAGAAGAACATGTTGATGTAAACTTCATTAAAAATAATAATTTCAACAACAATGCTTATCGGAACAATTCTAGTAATAACAATAGGCCATATCCTTATAATAATGGTAACGGTTATGCTAATTCTTATGGGAATTCTTACAAAAATAATAGGAACACACCCCCTGGACTTGAAGCTATGCTTAAAGAATTTATTAGTACACAAACTGCCTTTAACAAATCCGTTGAGGAAAAGCTCAATAAAATTGATATTCTCGCTTCTAAGGTTGATAGTCTTGCCTCTGATGTTGATCTTTTGAAATCGAAAGTTATGCCTAATAAGGATATTGAAAATAAATTGTTACTACAGCAAATGCCATCCAAGTTAGAATTAATGAGAATATAAGATTAATGGCTGAACTGCGTGCTAGGTGGGATAAAGAAGAAAATGAAAAACTAGCTAAAGAGAAAAATGTAGCTAAAGTTTGGACTATTACCACCACTAGCAATGCTAATGATTCACATGTTGCTGCACCTCCTACTATCAATGATAAAATAATTGGTGTTGGCAATGTTACTACTCCTAGTGCAAAGCGCGCAAAATTATCTGAAATTGCTAAAACTGCTGAAACTGCCTGTGATAAAACTGCTGAAATTTTTTCCAACCTTGGGGATGATAATCCCATTGCTTTAGATTGTAATGATTTACATTTTTATGATTGCCACATCTCTGAAGTTATAAAGTTCTTACAAAAACTTGCTAAGAGTCCCAATGCTAGCGCTGTAAACTTGGCTTTCACAAAATATATTACAAATGCTCTCATAAAAGCTAGAGAAGAGAAACTAAAACTTGAAACTTCTATTCCTAGAAAGCTAGAAGATGGTTGGGAGCCCATCATTAAAATGAGGGTCAATGATTTTGATTGTAATGCTTTATGTGATCTTGGTGCAAGTATTTCCGTTATGCCTAAGAAAGTCTATGATATGCTTGACTTGCCACCATTGAAAAACTGTTATTTGGATGTTAATCTCGCTGATAATGCTAAAAAGAAACCTTTGGGGAGAGTTGATAATGTTCATATTATGGTTAACAATAACCTTGTCCCCGTTGATTTTGTTGTCTTGGATAGTGAATGCAATGCCTCTTGCCCCATTATATTGGGAAGACCTTTTCTTCGAACCGTTGGTGCTACTATTGATATGAAGGAAGGTAATATTAAATATCAATTTCCTCTCAAGAAAGGTATGGAACACTTCCCTGGAAAGAGAATGAAGTTACCTTATGATTCTATTATTAGAACAAATTATGATGTTGATGCTTCGTCTCTTGATGTTACTTGATATGCACTTTCTGCGCCTAGCTGAAAGGCGTTAAAGAAAAGCGCTTATGGGAGACAACCCATGTTTTTACTACAGTATTTTTTTTTATATTTGAGTCTTGGAAGTTGTTTACTACTGTAGCAACCTCTCCTTATCTTAGTTTTGCGTTTTGTTGTGCCAAGTAAAGTCTTTGATAGTAAAGTGAATACTAGATTTGGATTACTGCGCAGAAACAGATTTCTTTGCTGTCACGAATCTGGGTCTAATTATCTGTAGGTAACTCAGAAAATTATGCCAATTTACGTGAGTTATCCTCAGATATGTACGCAACTTTCATTCAATTTGGGCATTTTCATTTGAGCAAGTTTGGTGCCTCAATAAAATCCATCCTTACGGACTGTTCTGTTTTGACAGATTCTGCCTTTTATTTCGCATTGCCTCTTTTGCTATGTTGGATGAATTTCTTTGATCCATTAATGCCCAGTAGCTTTATGAAATGTCCAGAAGTGTTAAGAATGATTGTGTCACCTCTGAACATGTTAATTTTTATTGTGCACTAACCCTCTAATGAGTTGTTTCGAGTTTGGTGTGGAGGAAGTTTTCAAGGATCAAGAGAGGAGTATGATGCAATATGATCAAGGAGATTGAAAGCTCTAAGCTTGGGGATGCCCCGGTGGTTCACCCCTGCATATTCTAAGAAGACTCAAGCGTCTAAGCTTGGGGATGCCCAAGGCATCCCCTTCTTCATCGACAACATTATCAGGTTCCTCCCCCGAAACTATATTTTTATTCCGTCACATCTTATGTGCTTTGCTTGGAGCGTCGGTTTGTTTTTGTTTTTGTTTTTGTTTGAATAAAATGGATCCTAGCATTCACCGTATGGGAGAGAGACACGCTCCGCTGTTGCATATGGACAAATATGTCCTTAGGCTTTACTCATAGTATTCATGGCGAAGTTTCTTCTTCGTTAAATTGTTATATGGTTGGAATTGGAAAATGCTACATGTAGTAATTCTAAAATGTCTTGGATAATTTGATACTTGGCAATTGTTGTGCTCATGTTTAAGCTCTTGCATCATATACCTTGCACCCATTAATGAAGAAACACCTAGAGCTTGCTAATTTGGTTTGCATATTTGGTCTCTCTAAAGTCTAGATAATTTCTAGTATTGAGTTTTGAACAACAAGGAAGACGGTGTAGAGTCTTATAATGTTTACAATATGTCTTTTGTGTGAGTTTTGCTGCACCCGTTCATCCTTGTGTTTGTTTCAAATAACCTTGCTAGCCTAAACCTTGTATCGAGAGGGAATACTTCTCATGCATCCAAAATCCTTGAGCCAACCACTATGCCATTTGTGTCCACCATACCTACCTACTACATGGTATTTCTCCGCCATTCCAAAGTAAATTGCTTGAGTGCTACCTTTAAAATTCCATCATTCGCCTTTACAATATATAGCTCATGGGACAAATAGCTTAAAAACTATTGTGGTATTGAATATGTACTTATGCACTTTATCTCTTATTAAGTTGCTTGTTGTGCGATAACCATGTTTCGGGGACGCCATCAACTATTCTTTGTTGAATATCATGTGAGTTGCTATGCATGTCCGTCTTGTCTGAAGTAAGAGAGATCTACCACCTTAATGGTTGGAGCATGCATATTGTTAGAGAAGAACATTGGGCCGCTAACTAAAGCCATGATTCATGGTGGAAGTTTCAGTTTTGGACATATATCCTCAATCTCATATGAGAATAATAATTGTTGCCACATGCTTATGCATTAAAGAGGATTCCATTATATGTTGTCCATGTTGTCCCGTTATGGATGTCTAAGTTGAGAATAATCAAAAGCGAGAAATCCAAAATGCGAGCTTTCTCCTTAGACCTTTGTACAGGCGGCATGGAGGTACCCCATTGTGACACTTGGTTAAAACATGTGTATTGCGATGATCCGGTAGTCCAAGCTAATTAGGACAAGGTGCGGGCACTATTAGTATACTATGCATGAGGCTTGCAACTTGTAAGATATAATTTACATAACTCATATGCTTTATTACTACCGTTGACAAAATTGTTTCATGTTTTCAAAATAAAAGCTCTAGCACAAATATAGCAATCGATGCTTTCCTCTTTGAAGGACCATTCTTTTTACCTTTATGTTGAGTCAGTTCACCTATTTCTCTCCACCTCAAGAAGCAAACACTTGTGTGAACTATGCATTGATTCCTACATACTTGCATATTGCACTTGTTATATTACTCTATGTTGACAATTATCCATGAGATATACATGTTACAAGTTGAAAGCAACCGCTGAAACTTAATCTTCCTTTGTGTTGCTTCAATACCTTTACTTTGATTTATTGCTTTATGAGTTAACTCTTATGCAAGACTTATTGATGCTTGTCTTGAAGTACTATTCATGAAAAGTCTTTGCTTTATGATTCACTTGTTTACTCATGTCATTACCATTGTTTTGATCTTTGCATTCATTACATATGTTTACAAATAGTATGATCAAGGTTATGATGGCATGTAACTTCAGAAATTATCTTTGTTATCGTTTTACCTGCTCGGGACGAGCAGAACTAAGCTTGGGGATGCTGATACGTCTCCGACGTATCGATAATTTCTTATGTTCCATGCCACATTATTGATGATATCTACATGTTTTATGCACACTTTATGTCATATTCGTGCATTTTCTGGAACTAACCTATTAGCAAGATGCCGAAGAGCCAGTTGCTGTTTTCTGCTGTTTTTGGTTTCAGAAATCGTAGTAACGAAATATTCTCGGAATTGGACGAAATCAACGCCCAGGGTCCTATTTTGCCACGAAGCTTCCAGAAGACCGAAGGGGAGTCGAAGTGGGGCCACGAGGCGCCGCCACAGTAGGGCGGCGCGGCCTAGGTCTTGGCCGCGCCAGCCTGGCGTGTGGGGCCCTCGTGTGGCCCCCCGCGTTGCCCTTCCGCCTACTTAAAGCCTCCGTCGCGAAACCCCCAGTACCGAGAGCCACGATACGGAAAACCTTGTCGAGACGCCGCTGCCGCCAATCCCATCTCGGGGATTCCGGAGATCTCCTCCGGCACCCTGCCGGAGAGGGGATTCATCTCCCGGAGGACTCTTCACCGCCATGGTCGCCTCCGGAGTGATGAGTGAGTAGTTCACCCCTGGACTATGGGTCCATAGCAGTAGCTAGATGGTTGTCTTCTCCTCATTGTGCTTCATTGTTGGATCTTGTGAGCTGCCTAACATGATCAAGATCATCTATCCGTAATTACGTATGTTGTGTTTGTCGGGATCCGATGGATAGAGAATACTATGTTATGTTAATTATCAAGTTATTACCTATGTGTTGTTTAAGATCTTGCATGCTCTCCGTTATTAGTAGAGGCTCTGGCCAAGTTTTCGCTATTAACTCCAAGAGGGAGTATTTATGCTCGATAGTGGGTTCATGTCTCCGTGAATGCGGGGAGTGACGAAACCCCTAAGGTTATGGATGTGCTGTTGCCACTAGGGATAAAACATTGATGCTATGTCCGAGGATGTAGTTATTGATTACATTACGCACCATACTTAATGCAATTGTCTCGTTGTTTTGCAACTTAATACTGGAACGGGTTCGGATGATAACCTCGAAGGTGGACTTTTTATGCATAGATGCATGCTTGGATAGCGGTCTATGTACTTTGTCGTAATGCCCAATTAAATCTCACTATATTTATCATGACATGTATGTGCATTGTTATGCCCTCTCTATTTGTCAATTGCCCGACTGTAATTTGTTCACCCAACATGCTTTCATCTTATGGGAGAGACACCTCTAGTGAACTGTGGACCCCGGTCCTATTCTTTACATCGCATACAATCTACTGCAATACTTGTTTTACTTGTTTTCTCGCAAACAATCATCTTCCACACAATACGGTTAATCCTTTGTTACAGCAAGCCGGTGAGATTGACAACCTCACTGTTTCGTTGGGGCAAAGTACTTTGGTTGTGTTGTGCAGGTTCCACGTTGGCGCCGGAATCTCCGGTGTTGCGCCGCACTACATCCCGCTGCCATCAACCTTCAACGTGCTTCTTGGCTCCTCCTGGTTCGATAAACCTTGGTTTCTTTCTGAGGGAAAACTTGCTGTTGTGCGCATCATACCTTCCTCTTGGGGTTCCCAACGAACGTGTGAGTTACACGCCATCAGATATACATGTTACAAGTTGAAAGCAACCGCTGAAACTTAATCTTCCATTGTGTTGCTTCAATGCCTTTACTATGAATTTATTGCTTTATGAGTTAACTCTTATGCAAGTCTTATTGATGCTTGTCTTGAAAGTACTATTCATGAAAATTCTTTGCTATATGATTCATTTGTTTACTCATGTCATTACCATTGTTTTGATCGCTGCATTCATTACATATGCTTACAATAGTATGATCAAGTTTATGATGGCATGTCACTCCAAAAATTATCTTTGTTATCGTTTACCTGCTCGGGACGAGCGAGAACTAAGCTTGGGGATGCTGATACGTCTCCGACGTATCGATAATTTCTTATGTTCCATGCCACATTATTGATGATATCTACATGTTTTATACATACTTTATGTCATAATTATGTGTTTTCCGGAACTAACCTATTGACGAGATGCCGAAGGGCCAGTTCCTGTTTTCTGCTGTTTTTGGTTTCAGAAATCCTAGTAAGGAAATATTCTCGGAATCGGACGAAATCAACATCGAAGATCTTAGAATCCCCGGGAGCTTCCAGAACACCCGAGAACCGTCAGAGAGGGGCCACAGGGGGCCCACACATGGTGGCGGCGCGGCCCAGGAGGGGGGCGCGCCGCCCTAGTGTCTGGTGGCCCCAGACGCCCTCTGACCTTGCCCTTCCACCTATTTAAAGCCTCCGTCGCGAAAACCCTGACACGTTCGACGAAACCAGAGAAAACCTTCCAGAGCCGCCGCCATCGCAAAGCCAAGATCTGGGGGACAGGAGTCTCTGTTCCGGCACGCCGCCGGGACGGGGAAGTGCCCCCGGAAGGCTCCTCCATCGACACCACCGCCATCTCCATCAACGCTGTTGTCTCCCATGAGGAGGGAGTAGTTCTCCATCGAGGCTCGGGGCTGTACCGGTAGCTATGTGGTTCATCTCTCTCCTATGTACTTCAATACAATAATCTCATGAGCTGCCTTACATGATTGAGATTCATATGATGATGCTTGTAATCTAGATGTCATTATGCTAGTCAAGTGGGTTTTACTTATGTGATCTCCGGAGACTCCTTGTCCCACGTGTGTAAAGGTGACAGTGTGTGCACCGTGTGGGTCTCTTAGGCTATATTTCACAGAATACTTATTCACTGTTATGAATGGCATAGTGAAGTGCTTATTTATATCTCTTTATGATTGCAATGTGTTTTGTGTCACAATTTATCTGTGTGCTACTCTAGTGATGTTATTAAAGTAGTTTATTCCTCCTGCACGGTGTAATGGTGACAGTGCGTGCATCGTGTAGTACTTGGTGTAGGCTATGATTGTGATCTCTTGTAGATTATGAAGTTAACTATTGCTATGATGGTATTGATGTGATCTATGCCTCCTTTCGTAGCGTGAAGGTGACAGTGTGCATGCTATGTTAGTACTTGGTTTGGTTATGTTGATCTGTCATGCACTCTAAGGTTATTTAAACATGAACATCGAATATTGTGGAGCTTGTTAACTCCGGCATTGAGGGTTCGTGTAATCCTACACAGTTAGTGGTGTTCATCATCCAACAAGAGAGTGTAGAGTCTAGCATCTATCTATTTATTCTGTTATGTGATCAATGTTGAGAGTGTCCACTAGTGAAAGTATGATCCCTAGGCCTTGTTCCTAAATACTGCTATAGCTGCTTGTTTACTGTTTTACTGCATCTCTACTGTCCGCAATATTACCACCATCAACCACACGCCAGCAAGCACTTTTCTGGCGCCGTTGCTACTGCTTATATTTATTCATACCACCTGTATTTCACTATCTCTCCGCCGAACTAGTGCACCTATTAGGTGTGTTGGGGACACAAGAGACTTCTTGCTTTGTGGTTGCAGGGTTGCATGAGAGGGATATCTTTGACCTCTTCCTCCCTGAGTTCGATAAACCTTGGGTGATCTACTTAAGGGAAACTTGCTGCTGTTCTACAAACCTCTCGCTGTTGGAGGCCCAACACTTGTCTACAAGAATAGAAGCACCCGTAGACATCGGTATACTTTTTATTTTTAGCATGCTTTTCAGGTTCTTCTTCAACCTCTTCTTTATCGAAGCATCATTCTTATCATTATCTTTATCATGTTCATTACCACTTTCAGTTTCAGCATCAGAAATAGAAATACTATTAGGATCATTAATAGGCTCAGAGGATTCTACAACAGTTTTATGTTTCTTTTTCTTTTTCTTAGATGAAGCACTAGTTTCAGTTCGTTGAGAATCTTGTTCAACTCTTTTGGGATGCCCTTCGGGATATAGAGGATCCTGGGTAGAAACACCGCCTCTAGTTGTTACTTCATAAGCATGTTTTTCTTTAGAATTATTTTTTAATAAGTCATTTTGCACTTTAGTGAGTTGATCAATTTGAGTTTGAACCATATGAAAATGTTTAACAAGCATCTTAACATCATTGGAGGTTCTCTCCACAATACCATGCAATTCACTAATAGCTTGAGAATTTTCCATTAAATGATTCTCTACTCTCATATTGAAATTATTTTGCTTAACAATATAATTATCAAACTCATCTAAGCATTTAGCAGAAGGTTTTGAATACGGAATATCTTCCCTAGTAAAGCGTTGAAGAGAGTGTACCTCAATCATGGATGAAGGGGGAGTTATCTTGCATAAATCTTCTATGGGAGGTAAATTCTTCACATCTTCGGATTTAATACCCATCTCTTTAAGAGATTTCTTGGCTTCCCTCATATCTTCATCATTTAATTTAATCATCCCCCTCTTCTTCAATATTGGTGTCGGGGTTGGTTCAGGTGTAGACCAATCATCATGATTCCGGCCTATTCTAGCCAATAATTCTTCGAGCATCGTCCGGAGTTCTTTTCCGAAAACACAACCAGCACAACTATCCAGGTATGCCCTAGACTCAATGGTTAGTCCACTATAAAATATATCAAGTAAATCATGCTTTTCCGGATCATGTCCAGGCCGAGCTCGATAAGAGAGCAAAATCTCGCCCAAGCCTCGAGCAATTTCTCTCCATCTCCCTGGTCAAAATTATAAATTCTCTGCAAAGCAATATGTTGAGCACTAGCAGGAAAGTATTTCCGAAAGAAAACATCAAGCAAATCTTTTGGACTATCAATGGAATTAGGTGGCAAACTATTGTACCAAGTTTTAGCATCATCCTTTAACGAGAAAGGAAAAAATTTAGCAACGAAATAAGTACGCTTCTTAACATCATCAGAAAACAAGTTACTTAGAGTAGACAGCTCAATCATGTGTTCTACAGCACTTTCTTTTTCAGTACCACAAAAAGGTGTTTTCTCAACAATAGATATATGAGATAAATCAAGAGAAAAATCATAATCCTTATCCTTAATGTTTATAGGAGATGTGGCAAATTTAGGATCAGGAGACAGTTTATATCTAACAGCACGTTGTGCAAGAAGCTTTTTAATATTACTTGCATCAGTAGTAGCATTGCATTTATCAATGAAATCATCATCAAGTTCTACATAATCTTCATCAAGATCATCACTAGTGTATTCAACAGACTCAGGTGAATTAACAGGTGTAGCAGCATTTTCATTAGGAGTTTCAGTACTTTCAATTTGTCTAGACCTAGCAATTGTAGCATCTAGAAAAGATCCTAATGAACCATCATTATCAAGCACAGCAGAAGCATCATCAAAATTAAAAGAGGAACTTTCAGATCTAGCAGAAGTACCAGCATGTGAAGCTTGTGGTGGTGAAACAAGTTTATCTATCACAGATGGTGAATCAAGAGCAGCAGAGGTACACAGAGTTCTACCTTTTCTTGTAGTGGATGGTAATATGGCGACTTTAGTATCGCGAGGTTTACCCATGATGGAGAATTTGCAGCGAACAATATCAATCCAAGTGAACTTGCAAATAAAGCTATGCTCCCCGGCAACGACGCCATAAAATAGTCTTGATAACACACAAGTATAGGGGATCGCAACAGTCTTCGAGGGAAGTAAAACCCAATTTATTGATTCGACACAAGGGGAGCCAAAGAATACTTGTAAGCCTTAACAGCGAAGTTGTCAATTCAGCTGCACCTGGAACAGACTTGGTCGCAAGAGTTTATCAGTAGTAACAGTTTTATAGCAATAGCAGTGGTGAAATATCAGCAGCAGTGTAACAAAGACAGCAGTAGTGATTATAGTAAACAGCAGGATTAAAATACTGTAGGCACAGGGATGGATGAACGGGCGTTGCATGGATGAGAGAAACTCATGTAACAATCAAGGCAGGGCATTTGCTGATAATAATAAAATGGTATCCAAGTACTAATCAATCAATAGGCATGTGTTCCATATTTAGTCGTACGTGCTCGCAATGAGAAACTTGCACAACATCTTTTGTCCTACCAGCCGGTGGCAGCCGGGCCTCTAGGGAATCTACTGGAAATTAAGGTACTCCTTTTAATAGAGCACCGGAGCAAAGCATTAACACTCCGTGAACACATGTGATCCTCATATCACCGCCTTCCCCTCCGGTTGTCCCAATTTCTGTCACTTTGGGGCCTCGGGTTCCGGACAACAATACGTGTATACAACTTGCAGGTAAGATCATAAAACAATGAATATCATCATGAATTGATAACATGTTCAGATCTGAGATCATGGCACTCGGGGCCTAGTGACAAGCATTAAGCATAACAAGTTGCAACAATATCATAAAAGTACCAATTACGGACACTAGGCACTATGCCCTAACAATCTTATGCTATTACATGACCAATCTCATCCAATCCCTACCATCCCCTTCAGCCTACAGCGGGGGAATTACTCACACATGGATGGGGGAAACATGGCTGGTCGATGGAGAGGCGTCGGTGGTGATGATGGCGATGATCTCCTCCAATTCCCCGTCCCGGCGGAGTGCCAGAACGGAGTTTCTGGTCCCGAGACGGAGTTTCGCGATGGTGGCGGCGTACTGGATGTCTTCTGGCGATTTCGTCTAACCCCCGTGCGTTTTTAGGTCGAAGGCGTTAAGTAGTCCAGAGGAGGGTGTCGGAGGCCAGCCGAGGGGGCCACACGCTAGGGCGGCGTGCCCCCCCTCCAGGCCGCGCCGGCCTAGTGTCTGGGGGCCCTGGGCCTCCCCCAGGCCTGCCCTTCTGGCTCCGTGAATCTTCTGGAAAAATAAGCCCTCTGGCATTAATTCCGGGAATTTTCCTGAAAGTTGGATTTCTGCACAAAAACGAGACACCAGAGCAATTCTGCTGAAAACAGCGTTAGTCCGTGTTAGTTGTATCCAAAATACACAAATTAGAGGCAAAACAATAGCAAAAGTGTTCGGGAAAGTAGATACGTTTTGGACGTATCAGGATTCTCCTCCACCACCACCACCACCAAGCCGTCATGCTGTTGGGATTCCGAGGAGATCTACCACACCTCCGCTGCCTACTGGAACAGGGAGAGGAAGGACTCCATCGACACTGTACGTGCGACCGAGTACGAAACTGCTGTTGGATTGCAGCACCGGAACGATCGTCTACATCAACCACGAGATCTGATCTCATTTAGGCTTTGGATCTTTGAGGGTTAGTCTCTCTTCTTTCTCGTTGCTTCGATCTTCATAGATTAGATCTTGACTTTTTTCCTATATTGGATCTTGGTTTTGTTCTTATTCAAGGTAGAAATTTTTTGTTTTCTATGCAACGAATCCATCAGTGGTATCAGAGCTGTGTCTATGCATAGATCTGTTGAATGAGTAATACACAATGGTTTTGTGGGCGTTGATGCTCTTGTTGTCGCTTGCTTTTTGTGCACTTTGCATCTTGCGGGATGGGGGGATGAAGCGGCCCGAGCTAACTTTACATGACCTCGCTCATGAGACTTGCTCCACGCTTGACATGCAACTTGTATTGCATAAGTGGCTTTGCGGGTGTCTGTCTCTCCCACCATAGTTAAGAACCAATTTGCAATCTGCACTTGACAACACTAGTATCAGCGTTGTGGTTCTTGTTCGTAGGTAGATCGGATCTTACTCGAAAGCCCCAAACCACGTAAAACATGCAAACACTTTTTAGAGGCGTCTAACTTGTTTTTGCACGGGCATGTGATGTGATATGGCTATGTGATGGTGACTATATTTGATGTATGAAATGTTCACTATTGTATTATGGCAACCGGCAGGAGCCTAATGGTTGTCTTTAATTTTGTTAAGACATGCATGTCTATTCATCATGTAATAGCTTTATTTCAAGTAGTTGTTATAGTTGCTATTAGTGATGGACAACCATGAAGCGGCGCCACTGACCTTGACGCCATGCTGGTGATGATGGAGATCATGTCTGTGCTTTGGAGATGGAGATCAAAATCATAAGAAGAAATGTCATATCATATCACATATTATGAATTGCATGTGATGTTAATCCTTTATGCATCTTATTTTGCTTAGATCGCGACGGTAGCATTATAAGATGATCCCGCTCACTAAATATCAAGATAATAAAGTGTTCGTCCTTAGTATGCACCGTTGCTAAGACTTGTCGTTTCGAAGCATCACGTGATGATCGGATGTTATAGACTCTACATGTGCATACAACGGTGCAAGCCATATTTGAACATGCGGACACTAAGGTTAAACTTGGCGAGCCTAACATGTACAAACATGGTATCGGAACACGGGATACCGAAAGGTAGAGCATGAGTCATATGAATGATATGATCAATATTTTGAATGTTCGCCTTTGAAACTACATCTTCTCTCGTGAAGATCGGACTTGGTGTAGTGGATTTGGTTCGTGTAATCACTAAGACAATGTGAGGGGTGTTGTTTTGAGTGGGAGTTCACCTAGTTAATTTAAGAATTAAAATGAACTCAATTTATCATAAACTTAGTCTAAACTCTTTGCAAATATGTTGTAGATCATGACGGTCCCCACCATCAATTTTAATCAATTCCTAGAGAAAGAAAAGCTTAAGAATAATGGAAGCAACTTCACGGATTGGATCCATCATGTGAGGATTGTCCTCACTGCTGGACAACTGCAATATGTGCTTGATGCACCGCTAGGTGCCCCACCTGCAGAAACTGCTCCCGATGAGGTAAAAAATGTTTACCAAACTCAGAAAATTCACTACTCCCAAGTTCAGTGTGCCATCTTGTATGGCCTAGAGGCAGAGCTTTAGAAGCGTTTTGAAAACCACAACCCTTGTGAGATAGTCCGTGAGCTCAAAGCTATCTTTGAAACTCATGCGGCCGTGGAAAGCTATGAAGCCTCGAAATAGTTCTTTGGCTGCATGATGGAAGAGGGTAGCTCCGTTAGCGAGCACGTGCTCAAGATGTCTGGGAACGTGAAGAAGCTCAATGACTTTGGAATTGTGATTCCTAACCAGTTGGGTATTCATCGTCTCCTCCAATCATTGTCACCTAGTTATAAGAACTTCGTGATGAACTACAACATGGAGAACATGAACAAAGAGTTACCTGAACTCTTCTCCATGCTGAAATCTCCTGAGGTGGAGATAAAGAAAGAGCACCAAGTGTTGATGGTCAACAAGACCACCAGTTTCAAAAAGCAGGGCAAGCCTAACAAAAGGGGCAACTTCAAGAAGGAAGGCAAGAAAGGTGATACTCCTCCTAAGAAGCCCAAGGCTGTCCCTAAGCCTGATACTGTGTGCTTTTACTGCAAGGATGATGGGCACTAGAAGCGCAATTGCCCCAAGTACCTGGCTGATCTGAAGAGCGGCCAAGTAAAAAAGAAAGGTATATTTGATATACATGTTATTGATATTTATCTTACTAGTAATCGTAGTAGTGTCTGGGTATTTGATACCAGTTCGGTAGCTCACATTTGTAACTCGAAACAAGAGCTGCGGAATAAACGGAGACTAGCAAGGGACAAGGTGACGAGGCGCGTTGGAAATGGATCCAAGGTCGATGTGATCGCCGTCGGCACGCTCCCTCTACATCTACCTTCAGGATTAGTTTTAAATCTAGATAATTGTTATTTGGTGCATGCGTTAAGCATGCACATTATATCTGGATCTTGTTTATTGCGAGACGGTTATTCGTTTAAGTCAGAGAATAATGGTTGTTCTATTTTTATGATTAATATCTTTTATGGTCATGCACCTGAGATGAATGGTTTGTTCTTATTCAATCTCGATAGTAGTGATACACATGTTCATAACATTGATGCTAAACGAGTTAAATTGAATGATAATTCTACATGTATGGGGCACTATCGTCTTGGTCACATTGGAGTGAAGCGCATGAAGAAATTCCATTCCGATGGACTTCTTGAATCGCTTGATTTTGAATCACTTGATAGATGTGAAGCATGTCTAATGGGTAAAATGACTAAGACTCCATCCTCTGGTATATTTGAGCGAGCTACAGACTTATTGGAAATTATACAAACCGATGTATGCGGACCAATGAGTGTAGCATCGCGCGGTGGTCATCGTTATGTTCTAACTTTGACGGATGATCTGAGTAGATATGGGTATATTTACTTTATGAAACATAAGTCCGAAACGTTCGAGAAGTTCAAGGAATTCCAAAATGAAGTAGAAAATCAACGTAACAAGAAGATTAAGTTTCTGCGTTCTGATCGCGGAGGTGAATATCTGAGTTATGAGTTTGGCATGCATTTAAATAAATGCGGAATACTTTCGCAGTTGACGCCGCCGGGAACACCACAGCGCAATGGTGTGTCCGAACGTCATAATCGAACTCTCTTAGATATGGTTCGATCTATGATGTCTCTTACCGATTTGCCGTTATCGTTTTGGGGTTATGCATTAGAGACAGCCGCATTCACTTTAAACATGGCACCATCTAAATCCGTTGAAACGACACCGTATGAATTGTGGTTTGGTAAGAAAACTAAGTTGTCGTTCCTTAAAGTTTGGGGCTGTGAGGCTTATGTAAAGAAGTTACAACCTGACAAGATTGAATCCAAAGAGAAAAAATGCGTCTTCATAGGATACCCTAAAGAAACTATTGGGTATACCTTGTATCACAGATTCGAAGGCAAAAAAATTGTTGCCAAGAACAGATCCTTTCTTGAGAAGGATTTTCTCTCGAAAGAAGTGAATGGAAGGAAAGTAGAACTTTACGAGGTTACTGAACCTTCTCTCGGACTTGAGAGTAGCGCAGCACCAGAAGATGTTCATGTGCCGCCTGCACCGATAAGAGAGGAAGCAAATGATGATGATCATGAAACTTCGAACGAAGTTGCTACTGAACCTCGCAGGTTGATGAGGGTTACTACCACTTGTGATTGGTATGACCCCTGTCTAAATGTCATGATTGTGGACAACAATGATGAAGACTCTGCGATGTATGAGGAAGCAATGATGATCCCAGATTCCAACAAATGGCAAGAGGCCATGAAATCCGAAATGGGATCCATGTATGATAACCAAGTATGGACTTTGGTAGACTTACCTGATAGCCGCAAGGCTATCGAGAATAAATGGATCTTCAAAAGAAAAACAGATGTTGATGGTAATATTATTGTCTATAAAGCTCGACTTGTCGCAAAGGGGTTCCGACAAATTCAAGGAGTTGACTACGATGAGACTTTCTCACCTGTAGCAAAGCTAAAGTCTGTAAGGATATTGTTAGCAATAGCTGCATTTTCCGATTATGAAATTTGGCAGATGGATGTCAAAACGGTGTTCCTTAATGGTGACATTGAGGAAGAGTTGTATATGGTACAACCCAAAGATTTTGTCGATCCTAAAAATACTGACAAGTTATGCAAACTTCAATGTTCCATGTATGGACTCAAGCAAGCATCCCGGAGTTCGAACCGGCTCTTTGATAAGGTGATCAAAGACTTTGGATTTATACAAACTCATGGTGAGGCTTGTATTTGCAAGAAAGTGAGTGGGAGCTCTGTAGCATTCCTGATATTATATTTAGATGACATATTGTTGATTGGGAATGATGTAGAACTTCTAAGCAGTGTCAAAGGTTATTTGAATAAGTGTTTTTCGATGAAAGACCTTGGAGAAGCAGCATATATTTTAGGCATCAATATTTATAGAGATAGATCAAGACACCTAATAGGGATTTCACAGAGTACATACCTGGAAATAATTCTAAAGAAGTTTAGAATGGATGAAAGCAAGAAAGGATTTTTGCCCATGTTGCCAGGTAAGACTTTGTGTAAAACTCAAGGTCCGGCTACGGCAGAAGAAAGAAAAATGATGAACAAGATCCCCTATGCCTCGGCAGTAGGCTCTATCATGTATTCCATGCTGTGTACAAGACCGGATATCGCACATGATGTTAGTTTGACCAGCTGATATCAAAGTGATCCTGGAATGGAACACTGAACAGCGGTCAAGAATATCCTGAAGTACTTGAAAATGACTAAGGATATGTTTCTTTGTTATGGAGGTGACCAAGAGCTCGCTGTAACCAGTTACACCGATGCTAGTTGGAACAC
Source organism: Lolium rigidum (assembly GCF_022539505.1). NCBI lineage: Eukaryota > Viridiplantae > Streptophyta > Magnoliopsida > Poales > Poaceae > Lolium > Lolium rigidum. Next base: position 24,214,265 of record NC_061512.1, on the reverse strand, counting down.
TGATCCAGATGACTCTAAGTCTCAATCTGGGTACGTGTTTATTTTGAATGGTGCAGCAGTAAGCTGGATGAGTTCCAAGCAAAGTGTGGTGGCGAAATCTTCAACTAAATATGAATACATAGCTTCTTCGGAGGCTTCGTCGGAAGCGATATGGATGAAGAGGTTCATTACTGAGCTTGGTGTGGTTCCTAGTGCGTTGGACTCGATGACCATCTATTGTGACAACATGGGTGCCATAGCCAATGCACAAGAGCCAAGGTTACACAAGAAGCTGAAGCATATGAAGCTACATTTTCATGTGATTCGCGAGTATGTCGAAGATGGTGACATAAAGACTTGCGAAGTGCACACAGATCTGAATGTGGTAGATCCATTGAAAAAAGCTCTCCCTAGAGCAAAGCATGACCTACACCAGAACGCCATGGGTGTTAGGTTATTGACTCTAGTGCAAGTGGGAGACTCTTGGAGATATGCCCAAGAGGCAATAATAAAGTGGTTATTATTATATCTTTGTGTTTATGATAAATGTTTGCATTCCATGCTACAATTTTATTAACCAGAAACATTAATACTTGTGTTTAATGTAAACATAAAAGAGTCCCTAGTAAGCCTCTTGTTAAACTAGCTTGTTGATTAATAGATGATCATGGTTTTATGATCATGAACATTGGATGTTGTTAATAACAAGGTTATGTCATTAGGAGAATGATATAATGGACACACACCCATAATAAGCGTAGCATAAGATCAAGTCATTAAGTTCGTCTTGCTATAAGCTTTCAATAAATAGTAATCTAATCCTTCGACCATGAGATCATGTAAATCACTTATACCATATGGGTACATTGATTACATCAAACGCCACTGCTAAATGGGTGGTTATAAAGATGTGATTAAGTATTCGGAAAATATGAGTTGAGGCATATGGATCAAGAGTGGGATTTGTCCATCTTGATGACGGATAGATATGCTCTGGGCCCTCTCGGTGGAATGTCGTCTAATTAGCTTACAAGCATGTGACAAGGTCACAAGAGATGACATACCACAGTACGAGTAAAGAGTACTTGTCGGTAACGAGGTTGAACTAGGTATGGAGATACCGACGATCAAACCTCGGACAAGTAAAGTATCGCGTGACAAAAGGAATCGATATCGTATGTTAATGGTTCAATCGATCACTAAGTTATCGCTGAATATGTGGGAGCCATTATGGATCTCCAGGTCCCGCTATTGGTTATTGATGGGAGAGAAGTCTCGATCATGTCCGCATAGTTCATGAACCATAGGGTGACGCACTTAAGGTTCGATGTCGTATAGTACATTTGGAATATGAGATGGAGACAGAATGTTTTTTCGGAGTCTCGGATGGGATCCAGGACATCACGAGGATGTCCGGAATGGTCCGGAGAATAAGATTCATGTAAGGGAAGTTAATTTCCGGGGTTCGGAAAAGTTCGGGATTTTTCGGTGGAAGACCGGGAAGCTACTAGAACGTTCCAGAGGGTCCACCCATGGGCCCACGACCCCGGGAGGGGCTACCTGAGCCAAGCGATGCATCCTAGCCCTAATGGGCTAGGCGCACCAGCCCTCAAGGCCCAGGCCGGCTAGCCCCCCTAGGGTTTAGGGAACCCTAATTTGGTAGGCTTGGGGGGGAGGAAAGTTCCCCCTCCCCTTGCGCCGGCCCTAGATGGGTTTGGGCGTGGGGGGCCACCCCAACCGACCCTCCCCACTATATAAAGATGGAAGGGGTGGCCGGCAAAGGCTCCCACCTGAAACCCTAGCCGCCACCTCTCCTCCCTCCTCTTTCTCCCTGCTCCGGCTTAGGCGAAGCCCTCCAGGGATTCTCCTCCACCACCACCACCACGCCGTTGTGCTGCTGGGATTCCGAGGAGATCTACCACACCTCCGCTGCCCGCTGGAACAGGGAGAGGAAGGAATTCATCGACACCATATGTGCTATCGAGTACGGAAGTGCTGCCGAATTGCAACACCGGAACGATCGTCTACATCAACCACGAGATCTGATCTCGTTTAGGCTTTGGATCTTCGAGGGTTAGTCTCTCTTCTTTCTCGTTGCTTCAATCTTCATATATTAGATCTTGGCTTTTTACCTAGATCTGATCTTGGTTTTGTTCTTATTCACGGTAGATTTTTTTGTTTTCTATGCAACGAGCCCATCACAATGTACTATGATATTGTATGATTGATACGTCCAATTTGCATCACTATTTTATATCATAATTTGATGTTATTCATTGATATATTTCATATTTAGGGGTGATACTTATGTTATTCCATCTATTTTTGCATGTTTGATGATTATTGGAGAATTAACTGCCGGAGCCAGGATTCTGCTGGAAAAAGGACCTTCAAGACACCATATTTCTGAAGAACAACAATTTCGATAAATTATACAGAAACTCCTATTTCGCCAGATGACGGAGGAAGCCAGAAGGGGAGGCATAGGTGGGCCAGGAGGGTCCCAAACCACCCCTAGGCGCGGGCCACCCCTGGTCGCGCCTAGGTCTGGTCTGGGTGCCCAGGCCCACTCCTGACATCGCCCCCTCGCGTATTTCATCCCCCGAGAACCCTAAACAGAGGGGGATCGAAGAGATAAATATTCTGCCGCCGCTACGGGGAGGAAAACCACAAAGAGAGAAAAACTCTCCGGTAGGTCTGCTGGGGAAATTCCTTCCCGGAGAGGGGAGATCGTTGCCATCGAGCTGGACTTCATCGGGATCATCATCATCATCTCCACCACCAGCACCATCATCACCGCCGTCCTGCTGTAGCATCTTGGGTTTGATACTTGTCTAGTTCATAGGTAGAGTGAGGCTGATAGATTTGGGCATGGATCTGGTTTTGGTATATCCGTCCAAACCCGCTCCATTGCCATTCTTATTCATAGGGGAAACATTCCCAATGTTGATTTCTCCTTGTAGTTGATGCTATTGAGTGAAACCATTGAATTAAGGCAGCTTACTGTGCCTTTTACTCATGAGGAAATGGATAAAGTGATTGCTAAGATGCCTCCTGACAAAGCTCCTGGCCCTGATGGATTTAATGGACTTTTCCTCAAGAAATGTTGGCACTTAATTAAGGAGAGTTTCTATAAGTTGGCTGATGACTTTTATGCCAATCTGACAAATTTGGAGAGTATAAATACATCATATATTACCTTGATTCCCAAATGCCATAGCCCTGAAAGGATTAATGATTATAGGCCTATTTCACTGACAAATTGTTGTCTCAAGTTCCTTACAAAGTTGGCAGCTGATAGATTACAGGAAGTCATTCCAAGGTGTATTCATAAGAATCAATATGGCTTCATCAAAAAAAGAACTATTCATGATTGTGTAGCATGGGCATTTGAATATATTTTCCAATGTAAATCCTCTGGTGCCCCTTGCATTATTTTGAAGCTGGATTTTGAGAAAGCTTTTGACACTATTGAGCATGAGGCCTTGTTACAAATTCTGAGATGCAAAGGTTTTAATGAAATGTGGATTAGTTGGGTCAAGGAGTTCTTATCCTCTGGATCATCTTCTGTGCTTTTAAATGGAGTGCCTGGTAAACAGTTCAAATGCAAGAGGGGAGTCAGGCAGGGAGACCCACTTTCTCCTCTTTTGTATGTACTAGGAGGGGATGTTTTACAGTCAGTAGTGAATGACTTACTTCATAATGAGTTACTGCAGTTGCCAATAATAACTGGGGACCCTGATTTCCCTATTTTACAGTATGCTGATGATACTTTGCTGATTATGCAAGCTGATGCAAATCAATGGGAAATTCTTAAGGATGCTCTGTATAATTTCAGTAAATCCACTGGTCTATATGTTAACTATCACAAGTCTTGCCTTCTTCCCATTAATATTTCTGATGAACAAGCACAAGATTTGGCTCAAGTGTTTGGATGTGTGGTACAGAGCATGCCCTTTACATATTTGGGACTACCTATGGGAACAACTAGGCCTAAGATACAGGATTTAATGCCTTTGGTGGATAGATTGGAAAGAAGATTAGTGGCCACCTCAACTTTCTTGGCTTATGGTGGAAGATTACAGCTTATAAGATCTTGCTTGAGCTCAATGCCTATTTTCTTCATGTGCTCTCTGGACATTCCTCCTGGCATTATTAAGCAACTCAACAGAATTATCAGGCATTGTCTATGGAGTGACAGAAAGTCTGATTCGAAAGGTAAATCACTAGCAGCATGGGACATGATCTGTAAACCCAAACAAAAGGGAGGTCTGGGAATTTTGGATTTTAAGAAGCAGAATGAAGCTTTGTTAATGAAGCATCTACACAAGTTTTATAACAAGGAAGATATACCATGGGTGAAATTAGTATGGAGTTATTATCCCAATGGGGTTCCTCAAGCTACAAATCTGTGTGGGTCTTTTTGGTGGAGGGACATTATGAAATTAGTGGATAAATACAGAGCAGTGTGTACTGCAACAGCTGTGGCAGGTGATTCTATTCTTTTTTGGAATGATAAATGGAATGGGATTTTATTCTCAGAAAAATACCCAAGACTGCATTCCTTTGCTTTGGACACACTGCTCTCTGTCAAGGAAGTAATTCAATGTCAAGACAGATCATCTCTCTTTTATCTTCCTCTGTCACAACAAGCTTATGAGGAATTCAATAACATGCAGCTTTTCCTTGACACCATTAGTCTGAACAGCTCTGGTACTGATGTTTGGGCAACAATTTGGAAGCAGGGTATTTTTTCAGCTCAACTTTTCTATAATCACTGCTTTTCACATCTGCCAAATAGTAGACTGCATTCTTGGATATGGAAGTGTAAAGTGGTCTTGAGAATCAAGGTTTTTGCATGGCTCTTAGTCAGTGATAGGTTGAATACTCGGGATATGTTGCGCAGAAGAAACTGGAATGTCACTTCCGATTTTACCTGTGTGTTATGCCCTACTCATACTACTGAGGATTGGATACATCTTTTCTTTGATTGTAACTTCAGCAGGAGGATATGGAATTATTTACAAATTGAGTGGACACAGCATGACACAATTGAGGAGATGTTTATTGCAGCCAGGAAGGTGTTCTCCAAGCCTTTTTTCACAGAAGTTGTTATTTTAGCCTACTGGCACATTTGGAAACAGAGAAATGGAGCAATTTTTGAGAATATCAGACCCTCCTTTGCTTCCTGGAAGAGACAGTTTGTGCATGAAGCCTCTTTGCATGTGCATAGAGTGACAGACAAACATTCTGACATGTTTAAATCATGGATTGACAATCTCTTGTAACTTTTTTATTTTTCTTTCTTCTTTGTATATATCTTTCTGTACAGTTGGTTGAGTTTTAATAAAATGCTGTGGGGGTTTTGCCCCACAGTTTCATGGTCAAAAAAAAAAAAGGTTTATGTCCAGATTGTTATTCATCATTATATCACCTCTGATTATGATTCATATGATGTCTTGTGAGTAGTTCGTTTAGTTCTTGAGGACATGTCGGCGTGGTGAACAGACAGATGTCATAGGATGGCTTAAGTTGGGGCCGAATGTGCGCTAGAGGATTCGTGGGAGGGTTTGGTTAACAGGGAAGGAAGATGGAAACAAACCGGTATGTATTCCTTAACTTGGCCCTTGGCCAAAGGTAGAAGATGTACAGTACAAGTCTCTTCCTATCTGCTGATGAACCGCCTAATTTCTCTATTGATCGATCTCTGCGTCCCGCGCAGGGGTGTGCCCCCTCTCCTTATATAGGGAAGAGGGTGGCTTACAAGGGAAGAAACCCTAATGGCATCTTTGATGAGCTAAGCTACTTTATAAAGCTTATTTGGTCTCCATGACACCGGTCCTGTCTTTAATCAGAGAGCGATGACCTCTTCTGGTAGCTTTTACGTCATCTTCTACTTTGGCTTCAGAGCTTCGATTAAAGCTGATGTTCTTTGCTCATCTTTGTCCTCTAGTCCTTATGGAATCTTTGACTAGAATGCCAACATGCTACAATCGAGCTCCTGCCGGTACTCCGGCCTCTTCTCTACTTAACCGCATTCCGGTATAACCCTCCTGGGATACCGGTATGTTTTCTCTTGGCGCTAGCCAGCCTACTTGGTAAACCGGATTAATATTTAAACCGGTATCTTTATAACAGAAACAAGGCAAGTTTACCATGCCTTTGGCCTACCGGGGGCCATCCCCCCAACATTAGTCCCCGAAGCTGGTATAGTCCGGCGGATTCTATCCGACGGACCATGCCAGGTTCTCATCTCAAACGTACCGGACTAATCCTTCCGGTTTCAAGTTAAAACCTCCCGGCGTCTCTGCCGGAACCACTTCAATATATCGTTCTCAACAAAACCTTCCGGTATCTTTGTCATTGAATCCTCCTCGGCGAAGTCGGGAATATGTTGGAAATCGTGCCTGTCAGAGACATGCGCACTGTTTCTGATGCTCCAGTGTCAGGAGTCAAATCCTTCGACTCCCGCGCGCGCAGTTAATGCGCCACTCCCGATCCTTGTGGTCCTACCTATGGCTTCCTCCTGTGGCGCGTGTATCGCTGTGCCACGTGGCGGCCCACGAAGCGAAGCGCCACGGGCCTGGCGGTTTTCGGCCCAAGAGCCTCTTCCTTATTTAAGGTTGCGACGGTTCCTCGTCGCCCCCCACGCTCTTCACTTCATCTTCCCCTTGCTCTCTGCGCACACCACTGCTCAAGCTTCTCCCGCCGCCGCTCGCCGTTGCGCCCGAATCCTTCAGCGAGCACCAGTAGGAGCACTCCGCGAGGCGTGCTTCCTCTCTTTGGTCAAGATTGCGCCGCCGCGTCCTCGCTAGACACTGGGACGCTCCTCCGAATCTCCTTCTTCTTCACTGTTTGCCACCGTCGACCGCCTCTTCGCCGAGCTCCGGCGAACGTTTGACTCCGTCGAGCCTCAAGGTCTCCGCCGCCGCCATCAGGTCAGATTCGCAGATCCCACATTTCCCTGCCGGTATTGTTCTTATCTGGCGCAGTAGGGTATTTATCCTCCCTTTCTTCTCGTTTTTCTTCCTTCCGTAGATCTTCGGGACGGAGTAGTTTACGGGAAACTTGTCTTTAATCCGTTCTTCACTTAGCCGAAAAATGTCTTCCGAAGAAACCGGTGGGCTGCCTTCCGGCGAAACCCAATTCAGCAATTCCCCTGAGATCTCCTTGGGGGAAGAGCAACCCGGATCTCCAGAATCCTACGGGCTCGAGGCTGAACTCGCCCGGATGGATGCAACCTCCTCTGCCCCGGAAGCTAATGCCGGAAGGGGCCAAGAGGCTAGCAGCTCCGGCCAAGGTTCCGGCGTGAACTTGGCCGCATATACTCGCGGAGCCTAGAAGGGCTCCAATGTGAAGGGGGCCGAAATTAACTGGTTGTACCGCTCCCGGAGGATACCGGCGCAGGTGTCCTGCCGGATTCCGGACAAGGAGCTGGAGCCTGCGCCCAGAGAGGGAGAGGTCGTGGTCTTTGCCGCTCATTTTGAGCGCGGCTTTGGCCTCCCGGCGTCGGACTTTTTCTGCCGGTTCCTAGATTTTTACGAACTCCAACCTCATCACCTTCCTGGCAATGCCATTTTTTATCTTTCTTGTTATGTTTCTTTTATGGAGGCCTATGTTGGCCTCCTCCCCACCATCGAAACCTTTGCTCGCTTATTCAATCTTCGGATCAATTCGATCCAAGATAGAAACCTTCCGAAACCCAAGCCTCCGGTTCAATGCGGGGCTTGAATTGTTACCGCCCGCCAGGGGATCCCCTTCTACAAGTTCTCTGGTTTGGAGTCATGCCGGGCATGGCAACAAACCTTCTTTTATGTCAAGAACAAGGGCGCTACTGATTTCATCAACCTTCCGGCATATGCTCCCGGCGCGCCCTCGCAAGCCAATTGGAAGCACAATCCGAAGAACACCCATGTTGAAACTAACCGGATCGTCCGGTTCATGGAGCAACTCAACAAAGATACCAACATCTGTTCTGACGACATAATCTGTGCGTTCATCTCGCGCCGGGTTCTTCCTCTACAACGCCGGGTGCACAAGATGGGCCAAATGAGCGGCCGTAGGGACCCAACCAGGATTACCAGCTTTGGTTTGACCAAGTCTAAGGTGGTCCTTAAGGCCAAGCAGATTTGCCAGACCAAGATGCCGGCGGACTGGTCCTGGGGTTACCGGCCCCTCAGCTTCAACAATCCCCCTTCGGCTGCAGTAAGAACTTGGGAATCTGGAATGTTGCTTTCGGTATATCTTTGACGTGTACCTAACTTGCTTTTTCCAGGCCCTCGCGCGCTTTCCTCGCATCGCAGAGGAGATACGGGAGCCTTGCCGCAAGCGCCCCTTGGACCAGGAGGATCCGGATCCTTACGTGGCGGGAAACAAGCACAAGATGGGTCGGACCCACACCTCCCGCCCCGGTATCTCTTCTTCCTTGAACGTGGACAATGTATCTGGCAGCGATGACGACCTTCTTGTTCTTGAGATATTTTATCCGCTTTCCCGGACTTATAAATTTGCCTTCGTGAAACCAGATTCAGCTGACCGGAACCCCCCGGTTCAGGAGAACGTGACTCCCATCTCCACCGAGGTGGGTCCTGAGTGGGAGAGCAGGGTCCAGGCCCAAGCTTCCCGCGTGCGGAAGGCACCGGAGCCGGCAGCTAATGCCGGTCCCAGCGCGGCTCCCCCCTCCAAGAGGGTGAAGAAATCCGCCCTCGGGCCCCTTGGGCGGAAACCGAAGAGCAGGATTTCGACCTCCACCGGGTAACAACCACTTTATCCTCTCGTGGGATTCGCCCCGGTATCTTTTCTTTCCTGCTATTAACTTTGCCTTTCTTTTTCATAGCCGCCCTGGAACTTACCTGGAGCGCTCCCGGAATGAGGCCGGAGACCTCCGCTGTCTCCCGGCAAGCCTCACCTCCTCCTCGACAAAGCTCGGTACCTTCTGGTGCCGGCAAATCTCCATCCTCCCTTCGGGGAGGCAGCACAAGTTCGGGGCGCGTGGCCCCTAAATCACCCAGTCACCGCGCGGAGCAGGAACTTAACTCCCCTCCATATTTCCAAGATACCGGCGCCAGCAACATGGGTGCCGGTTTAGATGCTACCGGGCGATCGGAACCTCTGGTTCCGCCCGTCCCAGAAAAGAAGAAGAAGAAGGACTCTACCTCACCCTCCAAGGCCTATGTTGCCATGCCTCCGCCAGCCAGCCACGCAGCGACACCGACGCCTGCGGCTACCGGCAAAGCTCCTGCCTTGCCGCGCCAGAGCCTCGCATCCGGCGCAATGGTGACCGTGGAGCAACTATCCGCAGCGGTCAAGGCCGCGACCACACCCGCGTCCAGCTCCCAGGCGCAGCCCCAGGCCCAAAGCCTAACCCTTCATACCGGGCGCGCTGCCGTTGTCGCCGGCGAGAAGGCCTCAGCCCAACTTGGGCGGGTCGTGGAGCTGACACGCGATGGCGCATCCCTAGGCGCGCTCAAGCAGCTGGTGGAGCGCTGGAACCTTGCGGACCTTTCCGACGCCACGCTTGGTGTTGGGAAGGACGGCAAGCCAAAGGTCGGCCCGCACGGCCAACGGTCTACGATGCAGCACTTCAGCCGGCTCAAAGCCGCGGTGAAGGAGTTCGACAACGCCTGGCACGATGCCAATGGCAATGTGGTGGTAAGATTTTCTGGATCTCGCAATTTTCTTCTATACCGGAACCTTTTATCTCTCAGAACCCATAGGTATATCCTCAGTCCCCGAGTTTCAGGTTAAGCACGCAGTATTTGACGTGAAACTTCCTTAGATAACTTGCCAACTTTTCTCAAGAAACCGGCATAGCTAGTCCCCGAGTTTCGAGTTAAGCACGAAGTACTTAGCGCGAAACTACAAAAAACCGGCATAACTTACACCGTCTTCCTCTTTGCAGAGCATGCTGGACAACCGCAAGCAGATCTTTGAGGAGTTGCTGTGGGAGCACATTGGCCTCAGCGAGGCGTTTTCCTCCCTCAAGCTTGAGCACAGCTAGTTCCAAGGTTTGCCTGAGCCACCGGCTTCTTTTTGTACCTGTACCCGCTGTTGTCTAACTCTTAACAAGCAATTTTTGCGCAGCTGCCCTGCCGGAAGCCTCCTCGGAGGAGCTCGTCGCCCAGGTCGCTGCGCTCAAGGGTAAGCCGCATTGACCGGTTTGTTTCTCACTCGCAATCTTTTTTACTAAGCCCATGTTTTCCGGATTGTATCTGCCCAAGAAGATCTTACTGTCAAGCACCAGCGCGAGCTCCAGGCCCAGCGGGAAGAAGCCACCAAGCTAAAGGATCAATTGATCCAGGCTGGGTCTGAGCACGCCAAGGCTCTGAAGGCAGCTATCAGCGCCGGTACTGCCCAGGTTGAAGAGACCCGGAAGCAGCTTGCCGAAACTGAAGGGCAGCTTCGCCGTGAGCTGGAGGAGGCGCAGAAGCATCTGCAGGATGAAAAGGAGCACCTCGCATCGGTCCAGGTGTACCTGACCAACCTTGAGGATATGGTGAAGGACACCGATGCCAAGGCTGTCCATAAGTTCGTTGTTCTTCTGCTTATAAGCTTTCGATTTTTTATCGATAATTTTCCTCTTTCTCTCCGGTTTGTTCTTTCCGGTTTGTTCTTATACTTGCCTTCGCAAACCTTTGCCTAGGGCTCTTTCCGAAATCGCAGGTGCGCGCCGAGGCTGCCGTCAGCAAGCTTCGGGTCGAGCAGGTGGTGGATGCCAACCTCCCCTGGACTGCTAAGGACCATCTTACTGCGTTGTTTTTCAGGATTACGCATATGCGCACAGTTGATCGTACCCTTGGCTTGCTGCCAAGCGCTGCCACCGCCGTGTATAAGTGCCTCTGGCCTGGTGAAGCTGTTCCGGAAATGGCCAATCTCATTGCTGAACGCCTTATCCATGAAGCCAGCCGGCGGCTAAGCGAGTGGCGCCATTCCTCTGCTCGTGCCGGAGCTGACATTGCATTACGCTTTGCTTGCTCCTGGTACGAAGGCCTGGACCTGAACGCATTGCATAGCATGCGGGAGGATGCTCCTACCAACAAGGACCCAGCGAAGGATGCTGCACGCCGCGCCAGGGCTTACGAGATCGCCAGCTACGCCACCACCAGCGACTTCATCCCTCCTTCGGCTAACCTCAGGAGGTCTTCAGTGACGAGGAAGAGAAGGAAGAAGAAGAAACCGGTGAGGGCAACGCTGAGGCCGAGGCGAACGCGCCAGAAGATCCTGCTGCCGGTGCTCCTGAACCAGCCTCTACTGCCCCAGAAACACAAGCCCCTGAGAACCCTTAACCAGCTTCTGAGGACTCCGCTCCTCTTTATCAGACCCCCTGATCCTGTGGTTGCTTTAAAACAATGTTCGTTAAATTCGCCCCCGGTATACCGGGGTGGAAGATGTAATACAACACTTAAGTCCCTTTTGGTTGTGCTACTTCAATTTAACCAGTAAGCCGGTGAACTTATATATTAAGCTGGTAGTTGTGACTTAGACCTTGTTGATCTGTTTTGGTTTGCTTTGATCTTCCTCGTGAAGATTCCGGATTTGTTTCCGCATCCAATCAGATGCACACTTGGTTCTTTTGCTTTGGCTCTGCCTACCTCTTTTGGGTGTTTGGCATATGAGACTCAAAGTTCTTTTGCCAAGCAAGCACTTTCTTGAACTTAGAAATAATTCGAAATGTTTCACAAAAAACCGGTATAACCGGGGTTAGTTAAACTTTCCTTCGGATTGTTTGTTTTCAGTTTCTTCTCGTTTTTCACGTGCTTAAAACCTTCCGGTTTATCTTGCTTGCCATGAAGCCGGGTTTTGGACAGTATGAAAGTCGAAGACTCCTTTAAGTTTAGCACGCTACTAAACCGGAAAAGAAATCGTTCAACAATCAAACCGGTATACAGAAAAAATAAACATATTGCATGCAATTCCGGTAGAGGCAGTCCCCGAGATTCATTCGAGGTGCCGATATCTTTATTCATACCAAATAAGGTACAAAAAGGAACTCCTTACATCACATCTTCAGGAATAGAAAGGGCGCAGCAAAGCTATGTTCCACGGGCGCTTGGTTTCATCTCCAGACCTGTCCTTGTTTCCTTCCTTCCATTCCTGTGCATCGATTAAGTAATAGGCATCATTGTGCAGAGCCTTGCTCACAATGAAAGGTCCTTCCCATGGAGATGAGAGTTTGTGCCACCCCTCGGTGCGCTGCACTAGGCGTAGCACCAGGTCCCCTTCCCGGAACACTCTCGGATTAACCTTCCGGCTATGATAGCGTCTGAGGTTTTGCTGGTATATGGCTGATCTTGCCAAAGCCAGCTCTCTCTGTTCCTCGAGCAAGTCTACATCGTTTTCTCGGTCCTCTTTTACCTCTTCTTCGGTATAGAGTTGAACCTGTGGTGAGTCATGGATAATGTCGGTTGGTATGACCGCTTCTGCTCCATAGACCATGAAGAATGGTGTGTACCCGGTAGACCGGTTTGACGTGATTCTTATGCTCCACAGCACAGATGGTTGTTCATCAAGCCAACATCCTGGCGTTTTTTCAAGTGGCTCGATAATCCTCGGCTTGATACCGGAAAGCACAAGTGCGTTGATTCTTTCTACCTGGCCATTGCCTTGTGGGTGTGCCACGGAACACAAATCCAACCGGATATTGTTGTCTTCACAGAATGCCTTAAACTCTCCCTGAGCAAAGTTCATTCCGTTGTCACTTATGATATTGTGCGGGTTCCATACCGCAAAATCACATCTTTCAAGAACTTCACCGCAGTGTGCCCATCGCACTTTGCAATTGGCTTAACATCCAGCCACTTGGTAAATTTATCCACCATCACTAGGATGTGGGTCATGCTTCCCCTTGCCGTTTTGAATGGGCCAACCATCTCAAGGCACCAAACAGCGAATGGCCAAGTTATTGGTATTGTTTTAAACCGGATGCTGGGGTATGATTTTTCTTGGCGTACCTCTGGCACCCGTTGCACCTCCGGACTAAGTCCTCAGCATCTTGCAAGGCAGTGGGCCAGTAGAACCCATGCCGGAACACTTTTGCCACCAAAGCTCTGGATGAAGCATGGTGCCCACACTCCCCTTGGTGAATTTCTAGGAGCATTTCTTTTCCTTCCTCCGGTTCCACACATCTCTGGAGGATACCGGTAACACTTCACTTGTACATTTCTCCATTCATGATGGTATAGGCCTTGGACCTTCTCTGAATTCGCCTCGATTCTACCTCATCCGCCGGTAAGCCACCGTTGATCAGGAATTCCTTAATAGGTTTAACCCAAGTTTGTGCTTCCCGAACCAGAAAAACGGGCACATCAATCTCCATGTAGTCTATCACCATGGTTTCCTCTGGTTTAGATCCCGAAGTCCCCGGGTCAGCAGAAGCAGTCCCCGGGTTTCCTTCGTCAATGTCCATTGGCATAATGTGTGATTCCGGTACAAAAATTGACTCAGATTTCGGACTTGGTTTGATTGATGGTATCCTGAGGTGAGCCAAGGCTATTCCGGGAGGAATTTCTTGCCTAGACGAGCCCAGCTTGGAGAGTGCATCCGCAGCTTCATTTTCTGCTCGCGACACATGATGGAACTCACACCCCTCGAAGAATCTGATAATCTTTTGCATGTGAAACTGGTATGAGGCCATGTTGGCATCTTTTGCATCCCAATATCCGGAACATTGCTGCATTACTAGATCCAAATCACCGTAGCAAATGATCCGATGCACACCGATTTCTTTTGCAACTTTGAGCCCATGAACTAGAGCTTCGTACTCAGCGATGTTGTTCGACGCCCTGAAGTGTACCTGCAGAACATACCGCAGGTGGTCTCCCTTTGGTGAGGTAAGAACTACACCGACACCTAGACCCTCTTTGAGTTTGGATCCATCAAAGTGCATCTTCCAGTACTCTATTTTTTTTGCTCCAGCGGTTTGTATTGCATTTCCGCCCAATCGACCAGGAAATCTGCCAAAGCTTCTGATTTTATGGCATCCCTTCTTTCGTACGCCGGTACATAAGGTGACAGCTGAATCGCCCATTTGGCAATCCGGCCGCTAGCGTCTTTGTTGCACATGATGTCCGAAATGGGTGCCTCGCTCACCACTTTCATTGGGTGCTCCTCAAAATAGTGCTTGAGCTTCGTAGCGGCCATGAACACGCCGTAAGTCATTTTCTGGAAGTGTGGGTAGTTTTGCTTTGAGAGGGAGAGCACCTCGCTCAGGTAGTATACCGGCCTCTAGACGGTTTTTCCTTCCTCTTCTCTTTCTACCACAACCACAACGCTCACCACCCGGTTTGTTGCAGCTATGTACATCAGCATGGGTTCCCTTTCCAAAGGTGACGCCAATATCGGTGCTGTGGCTAGCATCTTTTTCAGCTCTTTCAACGCTGCGTCTGCCTGTGGGGTCCAGACGAAAGTGTCGGATTTTTTCATTAAAGCATAGAGCGGCAAAGCCTTTTCTCCCAGCCTGCTTATGAACCGGCTTAGCGATGCTAAGCTTCTGGTAAACTTTTGCACATCCTTAAGATCTTGCGGTATCGTCATTCTTTCGATGGCCCGGATTTTTACTGGATTCACCTCGATACCGCGGCTTGATACTAGGAAACCGAGTAGTTTTCCGGCAGGAACGCCGAAGGTACATTTTGCCGGATTGAGTTTCATTCGGAACCATCGCAAATTGTCAAAAGTTTGCCGCAAGTCATCGATTAAGGTATCTTTTACCTTCGTTTTTATCACAACATCGTCCACATAGACTTGCACATTTTTACCGATTTCATCATGCATACATTTTTGCATACAGCGCTGGTACGTTGCACCAGCGTTGCGCAAACCAAAATGCATAGTGACATAGCAATAAGTCCCATGCGGGGTAATGAACGCAGTCTTTATTTGATTTCTTTTTCATGGGAATTTGATGGAAACCGGAATAAGCATCCAGAAAGTACAACAGTTCACAACCGTTAGTGGAATCGATCACCTGATCAATCCGAGGTAGCGGGAATGGATCTTTAGGACATGCCTTGTTCAGGTTGGTGTAGTCGATGCACATGCGCTACACCTTTGGACATTTGGGGTCCTCCTCTTTTTTCTTCTCGACCATCACCGGATTGGCTAGCCACTCAGTGTGCAGTACTTCCACGATGAAACCGGAAACCAGCAACTTGGTCACTTCTTCTCCAATGATCTTTCTCCTGTCTTCAGCAAACTGGCGCAAAGGTTGTCTCACCGGCTTCGCATCCTTCCGGATGTTCAGAGAGTGCTCATCCTTCAGTAGACCAGGCGAAAATTTCTGATTCTCACGGAGGAAGTCGACGAGCGCGCTTTCCTATGCCTCATTCAGGCCGGCACCGATACGGACGGTGCGCTCTGGGTAAGCCGGATCCAGCACGATGTCCTTTGTTTCCTTGGTTGGCTTGAAAGCCGGTGTGCCCAAGTTGCCACTCATTGCTGCTAAGTTTAGCTGGGAGGATTGAGCCAACGCAACAACGGTTTGCATTCTTTTCTTTTCCTCCGCTATCACCAGCGACTCTGCCAAGTTTGATCGGCAGACGCGGTTTCGAGCAACACTTTGTAGTTTCCAACCATAGTTAAGGGTCCTTTTGGGGCCGACATCTTCATCTTGAGATACGCAGTATGAGTGGAGGCCATGAAGTTTGCCAGTGTCGGTCTCCCAAGCAGCGCATGGTAGTGTTGCGGTCAGAAACCCACCGGCGAGCAGCGACGGGCAACACAGTAGAGCCGGGAGGCTCCCAGGACTGCGGCTGGCCCTGGTCCCTCGAGCGACGGCCCGCAAAGCCAGTAGCTGCATTGATCAACGTTTCTGCCACAGGCATCGGATATTCATCTTTTGGAGTGGCTCTGTTGAGGTCTCGGAAATCTATGGCCACACGCCATCGGCCATCCTTCTTCTCTACAGGTACGATACTGGAGATCCATTCAGCATACCTGCATGGCCTGATGAACCCGGCGGTCAACATCTTCTCGATCTCTTTCTTGACCTCTTCCAGAATTTCGGCCTTCATCTGACGTGCTCGTTGTTGGAACGGCCGAAATCCTTTCTTAAGGGGGAGCCGATGCTCAATGATGCTCCTGTCTAAACCAGGCATCTCTGTGTAATCCCATGCAAAGCAATCTGGGTATTCTTTTAACAGAGCTATCATCTGACTCCTGAGATGTGGATCTAACTTCTTGCTGATAAAAGTTGGTCGTGGCTTATCCCCAGGACCGATGTCGACTTCTTCTAGCTCATCAGCCGATGTAAACCCATACCCTAGCTTTCCGTCACCTGTGAGATCGACACTGAATACAGGGAAAACGTATGGTAAGGATAATACGGGCCGATCGCTGGAATCGGCCTTCATTTTGATTGTAACCAGGATTTTTGGGAAGTGCTGGAGCCGATCGCGTGGAATGGCTTCCTCTTTGTCCTTGTTATGGGAGCAGCTGCCCTCGTCTCTGTCCTTACCAGAGTGGTGCCCAGGTCCTACCATGTTGATGTTGAACGAGAAACCTGGCTGGTACCTCCCAGGGTAAGTGCACTCCACCATGTTAACAGCGGGGAAGGGGTGTGTGTCGACTTTCATGGCGTACTGGCTGAAAATTAGACGCCCTTGTTCTATCGCCATTTGGATCTGCTGACGCCACACCCTGCAGTCGTTGGTGGTATGGGTGAACGTGTTATGCCACTTGCAGTATGGCTTTCCGTTCAGCTCCTGCGCCGTGGGGATTTTGTGGCCTTCGGGTACCTTTAGCCGCTTCTCCTTAAGTAGGAGGTCGAAAATTTGCTCAGCCTTGGTCACGTCGAAGTCAAACCCTCTTGGAGGACCTTGTGGCTTAACCCATTTGCAGGACACGGGGCTTGCCCCCGAGTCCATTCAGCCACTGCTACCTCTTGATCTCCCGCAGAGCCTTCATCTTCATCTGCCTCAACCAGGACCACCGCACGCTTGAATTTATCCTGGTACACCTCTGGGTGGCGCTGTTCATATAACGACAGCTTTTGCACCATATGCGCCAGTGAAGGGTAGTCTGCTTGGGAGGCCACATCCTTGATTGGTGATGCGAGACCCACCACCGCCAACTCGACTGCTTCTTTTTCAGTCACACGAGCCGAATAGCATCGGTTCCTAACGGTCCTGAAGCGCTGGATGTATTCTGACACCGTTTCTCCGCGCTTCTGTCGTACTTGTGCTAGATCGGCAATGCCAGCCTCGGAAGCCTCTGAGTGATACTGCATGTGGAACTGTTCTTCCAACCGCTTCCAAGTCCGGATTGAGTCTGGTGGCAGCGATGTGTACCACCCGAAAGCCGATCCTGTGAGGGACTGTGCGAAGAACCTCACACGTAGCTCATCTGATGCTGAGATCGTGCCCAGCTGCGCCAAATATCGGCTCACATGCTCAATTGAGCTGGAGCCATCTGATCCACTAAACTTGGAGAATTCAGGGAGCCGATATTTGGGTGGTAGTGGGATCAAATCGTACTCATTAGGGTACGGCTTGGAATAGCCGATTGCCCTCCTTTTCGGCACCATGCCGAACTGGTCTCTCAAGATACTGATCTGATCCGCGGTGCTGGCTGCAGGAGTCGAACTCTGAAGATTCGCTGGAGTGGCATACTTAGCCAGCCACGCTTGCTTCTCAAGCTCTGAGCCAACTGCAGGAGTTGAGCTCGGAGGTTCGTCGGAGTGGCATACTTAGCTAGCCACGTCTCGCTTTTCAAGATCTGTTCCCGAAGTTCCTCCCCGCTGTTCCGAAGTCCCTGCTGTTGCGGTCCGGTTCGTGAGTGCCCGATTCATCGCAGTCCGGCACGTATGTGCACGTGTACCCGTGAGGGATCTCCTTAGGCGCCTCATACAAGAACCGGTAATCACCGGGGTCACCACCGATCTTGTAGACGACGAATGCCGGTGAACTCGGCACTTCGGTGCTGCCAACGCGAACGGCAGCGGCGGTCGGGACCGGAGTGGTATCTCACCTTGGTGAGTCCCTAGAGCAGGTCCCGACGGAGAGTGCCGATGCCTCATGATTTCCTGGATCACCCGAAGGGCGACACGCTCCAAAGTGTTCACCGGGCTCTCGGAATGGCGGTGCAGCGAATGGGCCACCATGAAATTAATCTCCCGACGCGAGACCCGGTGCGTTCTTCCGAAGGGGCGGACAGGTCCACTCCATCGAGCGCGCCTTCAGGTGAGAACCCTTTCCACCTGATGCCGTGTGAGCGGGTTCTCTGGAAAGAGCCGATGAGGTCGGCTTCGAGGATAGCTTTGACCTCGTCATACTTCTTCTTGAGCTCCTCAGTCAGATCTTCGTACATGACTTGAGTACCTTCCTCCATCTCAGATGTAGATGGCGATGCGGTTGATGTCGAAGACTGTCCCACCGGGCGTGCCAGAATGTGTTGCGGTCAGAAACCCACCGGCGAGCAGCGACGGGCAACACAGTAGAGCCGGGAGGCTCCCAGGACTGCGGCTGGCCCTGGTCCCTCGAGCGACGGCCCGCAAAGCCTCGGCACGCACGTCCGATGCTGGTGCAAGGGCGTGCCACCTGACCTATACCTAGTCAGGAAGGTGATGGATTTGCTTCGCTTAATTTCCTGCATGGCATACACGTAAACATTAAATACGAGCCTCGATCGGCTCTCAGGTTGTCCTGTGAATCGGCTCAAGGAGCCGATCCACCCATGATTCGTATGAGGTATACGATCACATGGTGGTCCTGCTTGATCAATATAAAGCTAAAACGACCTACGACGATTTAGGGTTTTCACCACATAATCGGAACATCCTACACGTGATTGAGCCTGGCAGCCACGCACGGTGATAATAAACCGACCCTAGACAAGGCCTAAAAACCAACATGAAGTCGATCCCCGGAACATCTCATCTAGGGCTAGCAAACTACACCCTACGTGCTACTGGATCCTTCAACCCGTTTGCAAGGCCTAACTATGCAGATATTAAACTAATCCTTGAAGAACAAGGAGCAATCATAACGGATCGGATCTACTAAATAATGATCAAGCGAGGTGCCGCCCTTACACCTAAGATAGGTGTAAGGGCGGCTAGACGTCTAAGGGTTTCATGGGCGAAAGCATGTGATACGATGAAACAATGCTAACCCTAACACATCTATGATAACTACGTTGCTCGCCATTGTGGCACCCCGGACCAACTGTCCGAAATACCCGTTATGCATTCACTCATGATCCCATGATCAGTGTAACATGAGCACATAACCGAACTGATAAACAGAGTTACAACATCCATTACATAGTACCGAAATAATAAATAGTCTTACAAACGGTCTTATGACCAAGTCTTACACAAATGGCCACATCGGGCTGAATTCAAACATCCAAAAGCAGCGGATACAATCAACTTCGTCGGGCCCAAGTCATGCCTTAAACCCTACAGGCAGCTGACCGGGAAACGTCCTAAGTCGCATAGTCGTCCTGATAACCACCATCATCTTCGAAATCCTCCTCATAGTCTGGCCAAGTAAATAGCCAGGGACAAAGCCGTGAGTACATTTTGAATTGTACTCGCAAACCATTTACAAAGTAACATATTAAAGGGAACAAGGTACCGAGAACTAAACTAGGAGATCAAGAGGGAATATCTAATTTCAATTAAGAATATGTCATGTAGGAGAGAAGAAGTGTTTTGGTGGAGTTAGCATCTCGACTTCATGGGCGAAGGAGACACTTAAAGATTCATCTGAGACATCTCTACATGAATTAATTTAAGAAGACTCTTCACGACATAAACACCTAGGAAGGGTAGACCCAAAATTTTATTTCCTTTCCGACCATCTCACCATGGCCACCACTATTTTTCCAGTACTCCAAGTACCAACAGAAACATTTCCTTTCTTTGCAAAACATTTCTAAAACAAAACTCAACACAGCTAAGCAACGGCCATCCCAACTGTCCATGACCGCGGACGCGGCTATTCGAATAGATTTTTACTCTGCAGAGTTTGCGCACTTTCCCCACAAGATCCGATAAATCCGCCGGGATCATCCCCGGTCCATCATACGAAAGTATGTGGGTCTCGGATAATCGGTCGAAACTTTTCGCTTATTCAAGTTAGCAAGAGGTCCTACCCTATGGAGTATGTACCTCCCCGGCACCGTGGCAGCACACCTCCATTTGAGCGTGGCTCCACCGCCAAGCCAGGAGACCCATAGTGTCTTCCGGACGGGTCAGCCCCGAAGGCCTCCCGTTATACTATTGTCCCAACCTTGACAACCCGGACTCGGGGGTAACCGTACCCTTGTATAGTTATGCGGTGCCTCAAGCTAAAGTGAACAAATGTCAAGTTAAGCCCCGTGCCCATGTTGGAGTAATGTGGTTGCGCGGATTGGTTGTTCTGGGCGAATACATAGAACCATGTGTTGTTTTTCCCAAAACCAAGTTACCATACCACCTCTCCTTCAAAACCTCAATATTGTTTTATTTAAACCTTTACTCAAAGTTACACATGGGCAAGATCTCATCTTCCCAAGGTTTTTAAGAAAAACTTTTACAACAAGGTAAGACCTTGAGGGTTTTCCCAACCTAAAGTTTATGTGTGAACTAAGATGTACAATAGCATCAAGGTTGCCATCATACTATGAAGGTGTCAACAACATCCATACTTACATGGAGCCTGGATGAAGATAATCAAAAAGTGGAGCAATAATCATGATGTTAACCCAAGTTTGAACTAGAATTAGGAGGTGTCAAATGAGTGAGTTTTAATCCACATACTTAGAGTAAGTACGCGAATCTACCGAGAGTGAATAAATACATACTTGGCGGCAAGTATGTCAAAGAAGAGAATTATCCAACCGTAAAACGCAAAAGATCAAGATGGGGAAGAATAAAAAGATCTCAACCAAGAACATAGAAAATCAAGGAGTCAAAGTAAATGGCTTGCCTTGGCCGGCTAGTCCCTGGTCTTCTTCAACACCTTCTCCAAAATCCTCTCCTTCGGCTTCTCCCACGTTCGTATCTAGCGTCGCGAAAATAGAAGAACAACATACAATCAACACATAGCTCAAAAACTCAAGTTTTAAAAGAATATGATAAAGCATGCAGGGGTGTATGTGGTATCAAAGTAAAATCATGCATTGGCCAAATTTATAAAAAAGGGTTGGAGTGGGAAATGAAAGAACAACAAGTTTTAAAGAACAACATTTTATGTGACACACTAACTTTACAAACGGGACAGAATTATTTCCTACAAGGACCCATGGTATTTTTCTGAGATGGACAACAATAAAACAAGATCATCACAATTGGAATTAGTCAAAAATATAAATTCTACGATTTTAGGAATTTAGTGGAGTATGCAGAATACATAGAGCAAGTTTAATACACTAAAATTCGTATAAAAATTCTAAAAATATGGGGTCAGTGGCATGTGAAGGATCTTGAAAATATCTTTCTAACGCAGTTTGTTTCATTTAATTTCGAGTTGTAGAACTCTGGTTATAAGGGATTTGGTTCACAGGTTTTATTAATACAGAAAACGTTTAAAACGAAAATTTCAAAGGGGGGTTTGGGCGGGAATCTGCTGGGCCGTTTTTCGGAAGGAGATGGGCCGGCCCAGGGGATTGCCACGCGGGCTGGAAAAAAAAGAAAAATGAAAAAGGGAGGAGGGCCCGGGGTGGGCCAGGCCTTGCATGGCCATGCTGGCATGCATGGCCCATGCAGCCAGACGATGGGGATCCGATGGCCCGCAGCCATCGTCTCCACCACGCCACGCAGGGCACGGACGGGCGGTTGGGCTCGGCAGGGAGGAAGCGGGCGGCGGCCCGGGACTCACCGGCGATCGGCGGGGCGTCGACGGCGGCGGCGAGGGTGGCGTGGGAGCGTCGCGGGCTGGTCCGGGGGCGGCTCGGCGGCTTCTCCTCCTTGCTCCCGGCTCCCGGCGGTCCCTCCGTGTACGCGGCGTCCGGCAGCGAGCTTGGCGCGGCGAGCGTTCTCCGGCGATCCTGGCGCGGACGAAGGGAGCAGGGTTAGGGCAACGGAGAGGAAGGCAGGGAGGAGCGAGAGAGAGGGAGGGAGGGCGGCGGTTGGCGGAGCTCGCGCGACCTTCCTTCTTCTCCGGCGATGATCGCGGCGGGGCTTCGCCGGGGAAGGGCAGCAGCCCGGAGCAGCGCCACGGGCGCTCTCGCGGAGCGTACGTGGGGGTGGGAAAGGAGTGGGGTGGTGTGAGGGTGGAGTGGGTGCGGGGGTGGCCTTATATAGGCGGAGGAGGGCAAGGGACGGGCGACGGGCGGCGGCCTCGGCCAATCCCGCGTGGGGGACAGCGGCAGCGAGCGGGAGGGAGTCGAGGGGGCGTGCGGGTCCTCGAGGTGTCAGGGAGGGATACGAGGAGGCGAGCGTCTTCCCGAGGCGAGGGCGGGCGTCGAGGCGTCGGGCGACGGGCGGACGCGCGCGCGTGCGTCGTCCGCGCGGGAGGGTGTCCAGGGTGTGCACGTCTGTGGCCAGAGTTTCGGGTGGGCTTTGTGGCTGGCCCTGGGCCGAGTTGGAGGGGAAAGGGGAGTCCAGGGAGAGGTGTAGTGCGGCCAGATGGGCTGGGCAGAGGAAAAAAAATGGGGTGTGGCCTCAAGTGCCGGCCACATTAGAGAGGGGCATGGGCATCCCCAACCTGGCTGTGTAAGGGAGAAAAAGAGAGAGAAAAGGGGTGGTCTCACCCCCGGCCATGTAAAGAGAAAGAAGGGAGAGGGGTAGGAAGAGGGGGTAGTGTCCCCTTAGGGTTTGCAAAAATGAGAGAGAAGAGAGGGGTACCAAAATAAGAGGGGTCACATGGCCACGGCCATATGAGAGAAATGTGCAAGAAAGAAAAAAAATAAGAGAGGGGGAAGTGTTCCCCCTTCCTAGGGTTTTCTCCAAAAGAGAGAAAGAGTGGGTGTCATGGTGAGTGAAGAGAGGGGGATGTCATGCTAATGCATGTGCACACATGCACCCAAATTTTTGATGAAGAGGGAAATTGTTTTTAAAGAGAGAAGTTGGGTGTGGGGTGTTTCACAATTGGTGTCAAGAAGAGTTTTTCCCCTTTTTAATTTTTGGTACACAAACTTGTTGCTAGGGGTTTTAGTGTGAGAAGTTGTTTATACACACTCACTACCAACAATCTAAACAAAACTACAAGCTATGCACACCAAGTAGCAAGATAAATAAAAGTTTTTGTTGGCCCAAAATTTTAAAGCTAGAAAATATGCGGGGTTTGAAAAGTGGGTTGTGACGAGACCTTCCCCCTTAAAAGAATCTCGTCCCGAGATTCCGGATCTAAGAGCTGAAGAGATATGGGAACTCGCTCCTAAGATAATCCTCCCGTTCCCGGGTGGCTTCCTCCTCGGAATGATTACTCCACTGGACCTTGAAAAACTTGATCTTTCTTCTGCGAGTGACCCTTACAGCCTCTTCCAGGATTCGAAGTGGTTTCTCGCGGTAGGTTAAATCCTGGTTTAGGTTGATAGAGCGGTGGTCGATGTTCTTGAACACTTCGGGCTTATCAGGCACTTGGAGGCATTTCCGGAGTTGGGAGACATGGAAGACATCATGAAACTCTGACAGTTCTGCGGGTAGCTCCAATTGATATGAGACTTCTCCGCGGCGACCAAGGACCTTGAAAGGACCAATGTACCTTGGTGCCAACTTGCCCTTGACGTGGAAACGTTGCATTCCTTTGAGAGGGGTGACACGGAGGTACGCAAAGTCTCCGCTGTTGAAGGTCACCTCACGGCGTTTGGGGTCGGCGTAGCTCTTCGGCGAGATTGAGCAGCCTTCAAGCGATCTCGGATAAGTTGAACTTGTTCTTCTCGCTTCACGAAGTATATCAGGTCCGAACACTTGACTTTCTCCGGTCTCGGACCAATTGAGAGGGTGCGACATTTGCGCCCATAGAGTGCTTCAAAAGGCGCCATCCGGAGGCTGGCACTGATAGCTATTGTTGTAAGAGAACTCGGCGAAAGGCAGACAATTCTCCCATTTGGTTCCGTAAGCTAGGACACAGGCGCGGAGCATATCCTCCAAAATCTGATTCACCCTCTCCGTCTGTCCACCTGTCTGCGGATGATAAGCAGTACTAAAGGAGAGCTTGGTTCCCAGAGCTTCATGTAGCTTCTTCCAGAATCGAGAAGTGAATTGGGGTCCTCGGTCAGAAACAATGTTCTTGGGTACACCATGCAGACTAACTATCCGTGAGACATAGAGGTCGGCTAGCTCTCGGCCATTGTACGTGGTCTTGACCGGAATAAAATGGGCGACCTTGGTAAGGCGATCAACAATTACCCAGATGGAATCGTGTCCGCGGCTTGACCGTGGAAGTCCAGTGATAAAATCCATTCCCACTTCGTCCCATTTCCATACGGGAACTTGCAGAGGTTGGAGTAGTCCAGCTGGGCGTTGATGTTCGGCTTTAACTCGTTGACAAACGTCACATCTAGCAATGAAGAAGGCAATGTCACGTTTCATTCCGTGCCACCAGAAAGTCTCCTTGAGATCTTGATACATCTTTGATCCGCCGGGGTGGATGGAGTAAGGAGTATTATGAGCTTCCTCCATAATCAGGTTCTTCAATTCGGGAATAGTTGGTACACAAAGACGCCCATTGTACCACAAGATTCCTTCTCCGTCCACGGAAAATCCAGCTACTTCCTCTTTGTCCATACGGCGTTTGATACCTTCAATACTCTCATGATCTTTCTGAGCTTCCTTGATTTGATCCCGGAGAGTCGGTTTAACTTCCAAGGTGGCTAGAAAACCATGGCTAACAAGTTCCAGGCCGAACTCTTCAAACTCTTGGTATAGCATCGGTTGTTCCATTTTGAGACGGGCATTCAGCGAACATGGTTCTCGACTAAGGGCGTCGGCGACTACATTCGCCTTTCCAGGGTGATAGTGAATACTCAGATCATAGTCCTTTATCAGCTCTATCCACCTTCTTTGTCGCATATTCAACTCCCTCTGAGTGAATATATACTTGAGGCTCTTGTGGTCGGTGTAAATGTCACACCGATTTCCGATGAGATAATGACGCCAAGTCTTGAGTGCATGAACTACGGCAGCTAATTCCAGATCATGGGTTGGGTAGTTCATTTCATGTGGCCGCAGCTGTCGGGAGAGATAGGCGATAACCTTCCCTTCTTGCATCAGAACACTACCAAGTCCGAGCTTGGAAGCGTCGCAATAGATTACAAAGTCTTTGGTGACATCCGGCATGGTGAGGATGGGGGCGGACACAAGACGTTTCTTGAGTTCTTGAAAACTGGCTTCACATTGTTCTGTCCATTCAAATTTCTTACCCTTCTTGAGCAACATGGTCATGGGCTTGGCGATACTTGAGAACCCTTCTACAAACTTACGGTAGTAGCCTGCTAATCCGAGGAAGGATCTCACTTCGGTCGGGTTAGTTGGCGGCTTCCGATCCATGATAGACTTGATGAGAGAGGGGTCGACGGAAACTCCTCCAGCGGACAGAACATGACCAAGAAATCCAACTTCCTTGAGCCAAAACTGACATTTGCTAAATTTAGCATAGAGCTTATGTTCCCTCAGGGTGCCCAAAACAAGACGTAGGTGTTCCTCATGCTCTTCTTCACTCTTCGAGTAGACTAAGATGTCATCGATAAATACTACGACAAACTTGTCGAGATAATCCATGAAGACTTTGTTCATCAGATTCATAAAGTAGGCGGGAGCATTGGTTAGTCCGAAGGACATCACGGTGTACTCAAACAATCCGTAACGGGTGGTGAAGGCTGTTTTGGGGATATCCGACTCGCGTACTTTGAGCTGATGGTAACCAGTACGGAGATCGATCTTGGAGAAAACTCGGGCTCCATTCATTTGATCAAACAAATCTTCAATCTTGGGAAGGGGATACTTGTTCTTGATGGTTACATCATTGAGCTTTCGGTAATCCACGCACAGGCGGATGGTACCGTCTCGCTTGTCCACAAATATCACGGGAGATCCCCATGGTGAGGCACTAGGTCGGATTAGACCTTTGCTCAACATATCGTCCAATTGTTTCTTGAGTTCTATCAGCTCTTGGGGGTTCATGCGATAAGGCCTCTGTGCTATGGGTGCTGTTCCGGGGATAAGTTCGATGATGAACTCGATATCCCTATCAGGGGGCATACCGGGCAACTCTTCTGGGAAAACATCTGGATACTCACAAACGATTGGGACAAGATCTATGGGGGTTCCGGCGACACTTTGCTTACAGAAGGCTTTAGATGAAGACATAGTGGCGGTGTATTTTATTTGGATTCCTTCGCTATTGGTTAAGGTGATAGACTTACGGGCACAGTCAATGTGGCCTTGGTACTTAGTCATCCAATCCATTCCCGGAATTACTTCCAATCCTTGGGCTCCTAGGACGATGAGGTCGGCTTGGAAGGGAACACCTAGGATTTCTACCGGAACTTGTTTACAAGATAAGCGAGTTTTAGCGGTGGATCCAGGTATTTGAACTAACATGAGTCTATCCATTAGGGTGGGTGTCATTTTGCTTTTCTTGACAAAGGGTTCGGTAACAAAGGAATGAGATGCACCGGAATCAAAAAGAACTTTGGCGGGGGTGGAGTGGACTAGGAACGTACCCAGCACAATGTCAGGAGATTCTTCAGCTTCTTCGGCATTGGCATGATTCAGGTGTCCTCTAACGGATGTAGCTCTGCTTCTTAGGTGGGGGCTTCCTTCCGGTTGCAGCACGAGCTTGGCCTTGATTGGGTCTTGGTGCATTGGGGCGTTGAGCAGGGTTCATCTTAGAGGGGCACTCACGAGAGAAATGTCCGAGGCTGTCCACAAGCGAAACATCCTTCTCCTTGAGGGCGAGCATTGGGGGTGTTGCGGGGGTTGTTGTTGAAGTTTCCTCCTCCGGTACGAGGCTGCACATTCGGCGGTTGGTGTTGTTGTTGGAGGGACGATAAGCAGGGGCTGGCGCTCGGCGAGGCTGAGGCGCCGGCCTTGGTGGAGGCTGGCCGCGGAACCTAGCATTGCTTGGGTCCACTCTGCTGTTGCTTCGTTGCATCTTGCGCTTGCGGGTCTCATAGGCTGCCTTGCGCTTTGACTCCACCATTATGGCGGCATCTACCAGAGATTCCAGATCAGGGTAAGGAACGGCCACGAGAATACTCTGAATCTCTTCATGAAGACCATTAAGGAAACGGTCCCTCTTCTTCTCATCGGTATCAGTGTCCTGGGGTGCATATCGAGCCAAGGTGTTGAACTTGTCCAGGTAGTCAATCACACTACCATTGTTACTGCTTAAGGTTGAAGAACTCATCTCTCTTGATCTTGATTAATCCAGAAGGGATGTGGGCTTTGCGGAACTTAGTGGTAAATTCCTCCCAAGTGATCACATGGTCAGCAGCTTGCATTGCCTTGATATTCTCCCACCAAGCTCTTGCGGGTCCGGCGAGAAAGTGAGTTGCAAGGACCACCTTCTCATTTTCGCCCACGGCCGCGACTTCCAGATTGTTCTCGATTGTACGGAGCCAATCGTCCGCATCAAGAGGGGCGGTGCACTTGGTGAATACCGGTGGATTAGTATTCTGGAAGTCCCTAAGCTTGGATCTTGGGCCGTCTTCACCATCTCCTCCATTGTTGTTGTTTCCCGCGGCAAGCTGCGCAATGTTCTGCAGAGCCGCAATGTTCGCTTGGCTTTCAGCGCGGGCGGCTTGACGGTCTTCCATAAGGATGCGAAGGATTTGAGCCATATTGGGTTCAGGTGGAGGTGGTGGAGGGTCATTGTGCGCGCCTCGGCGAGTGTCAACCATCTGATAAGATGAAGGCATAAGACAAAAAGGGAACAACTTTGATAGGCGAGTTCTTTCTAAGGGGAAGGGTGACATGATGCATAAAAACTTGTTGAAAACAAACTTGAAAGATAAAGAAAGCATGAAAACCAAAAGCATCCATCATCATAACATAAGCATCACCAAAAGCTCAAAGTTCACACATCAAGGTCACCATAGGACCAACATCGTCTACGCGATTACATCAAGGACATCATAACATAACATAGCTAGCGATAGTGCGGTGCTCAAACTAGTCGTCGTCAAGGATGATGGTGTCATCCTTGGTCGGCGGCTCCTCAAACGGCGGCTCCTCGGGGTCTTCTTCCTCGGACGACTCGCGAGGGGTAGGGGGTGCTGGCTCTTCGGGCTCATCATTGATGAAATCCATATCATCCTCATCTTCCTCTTCGGATGGGTTGTTCCAATCATACCCTTCTTCATCCATGTAGTCATCATCGTCGCTAAGTAGTGCAGCATTCTCCTTACGGAGATCCTCGCCATCATCCTCAAGCTCCTCTATCTTGGTCTCGGCCTCGCGGAGTGCGGTCTTAAGGTGCTTCACCTTCACCTTAAGCATGTACTTGGCCTCTCTTGCCGGAGCTTGAGCTTCCGCTGGCGGCGAGCCCTCCGCTTCATCTCCTCAAGGTCTTGCTTGACCTCGCCCAACTCATTCGTCGGCATCTCTTTCTCCATCCTGCGGATGTCGAGGCTGTTACGAGTCTTGCCGAGGAGGAACTCCATCTGGCCGGCGTGACGACCGAGGGGGCAAACATAGGGCACAATGGTGGGAAGGCCCTCCTCGTCACGCCGCCCAAAGTGAGCGTAAGGGAGGTTCCTCTCCTCGAGCTCCGCACGGTGGTGGAACGCGAGGTGAGCAAGGGCTGCCTGGAGTGCGCGAACCAAACCATCCTCCCAAGTGCGCTCAAACAGCTGGATCTCGAACTCCGGGAGCTGCTTGACGTGGGAGCCCCGGATGGTGCAGACGATCATCCAGGACAAGTCCTCGTTCTCGATATCGTTCATCTGTCCGCCCTTCACCTCGGGGCGGAGGCGACCGACGGCGTTACAAACGTCGATCAGGGCGGTCTCGAAGAGGAACAAGGGCTGCGACTCTCCCACCTGACGGCTCCGGGTGTACATAACTTCCTCCATCTACACAAAATTTTAATGTTAATACAAGTAGTAATATGTCAAGTGTGCAAAATTTTAAGGTACATAATATAAAACAGTTAAGATTAATGCAAGTAGTTCATCTCTAAGAAGAAAAATTTAGGGGAGAGACTAGGCATTCTTTCAGCTTAGAGTCATCTCGTTTTTGATATTGAAAAAATAATTTTATTCTAACCTTAACGTCCATGCTAACTAAGGCTTTCCCTAGAGTCAGGATGGCTCTGATACCAGCTCTGTGGCACCCCGGACCAACTGTCCGAAATACCCGTTATGCATTCACTCATGATCCCATGATCAGTGTAACATGAGCACATAACCGAACTGATAAACAGAGTTACAACATCCATTACATAGTACCGAAATAATAAATAGTCTTACAAACGGTCTTATGACCAAGTCTTACACAAATGGCCACATCGGGCTGAATTCAAACATCCAAAAGCAGCGGATACAAATCAACTTCGTCGGGCCCAAGTCATGCCTTAAACCCTACGAGGCAGCTGACCGGGAAACGTCCTAAGTCGCATAGTCGTCACGATAACCACCATCATCTTCGAAATCCTCCTCATAGTCTGGCCAAGTAAATAGCCGGGGACAAAGCCGTGAGTACATTTTGAATTGTACTCGCAAACCATTTACAAAGTAACATATTAAAGGGAACAAGGTACCGAGAACTAAACTAGGAGATCAAGAGGGAATATCTAATTTCAATTAAGAATATGTCATGTAGGAGAGAAGAAGTGTTTTGGTGGAGTTAGCATCTCGACTTCATGGGCGAAGGAGACACTTAAAGATTCATCTGAGACATCTCTACATGAATTAATTTAAGAAGACTCTTCACGACATAAACACCTAGGAAGGGTAGACCCAAAATTTTATTTCCTTTCCGACCATCTCACCATGGCCACCACTATTTTTCCAGTACTCCAAGTACCAACAGAAACATTTCCTTTCTTTGCAAAACATTTCTAAAACAAAACTCAACACAGCTAAGCAACGGCCATCCCAACTGTCCATGACCGCGGACGCGGCTATTCGAATAGATTTTTACTCTGCAGAGTTTGCGCACTTTCCCCACAAGATCCGATAAATCCGCCGGGATCATCCCCGGTCCATCATACGAAAGTATGTGGGTCTCGGATAATCGGTCGAAACTTTTCGCTTATTCAAATTAGCAAGAGGTCCTACCCTATGGAGTATGTACCTCCCCGGCACCGTGGCAGCACACCTCCATTTGAGCGTGGCTCCACCGCCAAGCCAGGAGACCCATAGTGTCTTCCGGACGGGTCAGCCCCGAAGGCCTCCCGTTATACTATTGTCCCAACCTTGACAACCCGGACTCGGGGGTAACCGTACCCTTGTATAGTTATGCGGTGCCTCAAGCTAAAGTGAACAAATGTCAAGTTAAGCCCCGTGCCCATGTTGGAGTAATGTGGTTGCGCTGGATTGGTTGTTACGGGCGAATACATAGAACCATGTGTTGTTTTTCCCAAAACCAAGTTACCATACCACCTCTCCTTCAAAACCTCAATATTGTTTTATTTAAACCTTTACTCAAAGTTACACATGGGCAAGATCTCATCTTCCCAAGGTTTTTAAGAAAAACTTTTACAACAAGGTAAGACCTTGAGGGTTTTCCCAACCTAAAGTTTATGTGTGAACTAAGATGTACAATAGCATCAAGGTTGCCATCATACTATGAAGGTGTCAACAACATCCATACTCACACGGAGCATGGATGAAGATAATCAAAAAGTGGAGCAATAATCATGATGTTAACCCAAGTTTGAACTAGAATTAGGAGGTGTCAATTGAGTGAGTTTTAATCCACATACTTAGAGTAAGTACGCGAATCTACCGAGAGTGAATAAATACATACTTGGCGGCAAGTATGTCAAAGAAGAGAATTATCCAACCGTAAAACGCAAAAGATCAAGATGGGGAAGAATAAAAAGATCTCAACCAAGAACATAGAAAATCAAGGAATCAAAGTAAATGGCTTGCCTTGGCCGGCTAGTCCCTGGTCTTCTTCAACACCTTCTCCAAAATCCTCTCCTTCGGCTTCTCCCACGTTCGTATCTAGCGTCGCGAAAATAGAAGAACAACATACAATCAACACATAGCTCAAAAACTCAAGTTTTAAAAGAATATGATAAAGCATGCAGGGGTGTATGTGGTATCAAAGTAAAATCATGCATTGGCCAAATTTATAAAAAAGGGTTGGAGTGGGAAATGAAAGAACAACAAGTTTTAAAGAACAACATTTTATGTGACACACTAACTTTTCAAACGGGACAGAATTATTTCCTACAAGGACCCATGGTATTTTTCTGAGATGGACAACAATAAAACAAGATCATCACAATTGGAATTAGTCAAAAATATAAATTCTACGATTTTAGGAATTTAGTGGAGTATGCAGAATACATAGAGCAAGTTTAATACACTAAAATTCGTATAAAAATTCTAAAAATATGGGGTCAGTGGCATGTGAAGGATCTTGAAAATATCTTTCTAACGCAGTTTGTTTCATTTAATTTCGAGTTGTAGAACTCTGGTTATAAGGGATTTGGTTCACAGGTTTTATTAATACAGAAAACGTTTAAAACGAAAATTTCAAAGGGGGGTTTGGGCGGGAATCTGCTGGGCCATTTTTCGGAAGGAGATGGGCCGGCCCAGGGGATTGCCACGCGGGCTGGAAACAAAAAAATGAAAAAGGGAGGAGGGCCCGGGGTGGGCCAGGCCTTGCATGGCCATGCTGGCATGCATGGCCCATGCGGCCGTACGGATGGGGATCCGATGGCCCGCGGCCATCGTCTCCACCACGCCACGCAGGGCACGGACGGGCGGTTGGGCTCGGCGAGGGAGGAAGCGAGGCGGCGGCCCGGGACTCACCGGCGATCGGCGGGGCGTCGACGGCGGCAGCGAGGGTGGCGTGGGAGCGTCGCGGAGCTGGTCCGAGGGCGGCTCGGCGGCTTCTCCTCCTTGCTCCCGGCTCCGGCGGTCCCTCCGTGTACGCGGCGTCCGGCGGCGAGCTTGGCGCGGCGGCGTTCTCCGGTCGATCTGGCACGGCGAGGAAGGGGTTAGGTGAGCACCGGAGAGCGAAGGCAGGGAGGAACGGAGAGAAGGGAGGGAGGGCGGCGTTGGCGGAGCTCCGCGCGACCTCCACTTCTTCTCCGGCGATGATCGCGGCGGGGGCTTCGCCGGGGAAGGGCAGCAGCCCGAGCAGCGCCCTGGGCGCTCTCTGGAGCGTAAGTGGGGGTGGGAAAGGAGTGGGGTGGTGTGAGGGTGGAGTGGGCGCGGTGGTGGCCTTATATAGGCGGAGGAGGGCAAGGGACGGGCGACGGGCGGCGGCCTCGGCCAATCCCGCGTGGGGGACAGCGGCGGCGAGCGGGAGGGAGTCGAGGGGCGTGCGGGTCCTCGAGGTGTCGGGGAGGGATACGAGGAGGCGAGCGTCTTCCCGAGGCGAGGGCGGGCGTCGAGGCGTCGGGCGACGGGCGGACGCGCGCGCGTGCGTCGTCCGCGCGGGAGGGTGTCCAGGGTGTGCACGTCTGTGGCCAGAGTTTCGGGTGGGCTTTGTGGCTGGCCCTGGGCCGAGTTGGAGGGGAAAGGGGAGTCCAGGGAGAGGTGTAGTGCGGCCAGATGGGCTGGGCAGAGGAAAAAAATGGGGTGTGGCCTCAAGTGCCGGCCACATTAGAGAGGGGCATGGGCATCCCCAACCTGGCTGTGTAAGGGAGAAAAAGAGAGAGAAAGGGGTGGTCTCACCCCCGGCCATGTAAAGAGAAAGAAGGGAGAGGGGTAGGAAGAGGGGGTAGTGTCCCCTTAGGGTTTGCAAAAATGAGAGAGAAGAGAGGGGTACCAAAATAAGAGGGGTCACATGGCCACGGCCATATGAGAGAAATGTGCAAGAAAGAAAAAAAAAGAGAGGGGGAAGTGTTCCCCCTTCCTAGGGTTTTCTCCAAAAGAGGGAAAGAGTGGGTGTCATAGTGAGTGAAGAGAGGGGAATGTCATGCTAATGCATGTGCACACATGCACCCAAATTTTTGATGAAGAGGGAAATTGTTTTTAAAGAGAGAAGTTGGGTGTGGGGGTGTTTTACACTTGGTGTCAAAAAGAGTTTTTCCCCTATTTAATTTTTGGTACACAAACTTGTTGCTAGGGGTTTTAGTGTGGGAAGTTGTTTATACACACTCACTACCAACAATCTAAACAAAACTACAAGCTATGCACACCAAGTAGCAAGATAAATAAAAGTTTTTGTTGGCCCAAAATTTTAAAGCTAGAAAATATGCAGGGTTTGAAAAGTGGGTTGTGACAGCCATCAACAAGGCTTCAGCACGAGCAACGCATGAACAACGAATAAACGTGTACTGCCTAGATCGCAAGATGCGATCTAGGCAGCATGATGCTTACCCGGAAGAAACCCTCGAAACAAGGGGTTGGCGATGCGCCTAGATTGGTTTGTGATGAACTTGATTGTTGTCTTTCTCAATAACCCTAGATACATATTTATAGTCCGTAGACTTTCTAACGTGGGAATAATCCCAACCGTGCACGAGCCAAATTCTAACTAAACGACACGTATCCTACTATATTTGCACATACACGGGCAAACTAGCCCAAACTTTGTATACAAGGCCGATTCATGTATTTCTTCCGTGTATATTCTTCAAGCCCATCTTAATCGCGGCCCACCTCTGATCCGGTCAAATTCTGGTGATAACAGGTAGGGGCTATCCAAGTCAACCACCTCGAATAAGATGTTTTCAACACGATAATTGTCACACCCCCCGAACAGCACATCCACCCGGACTTTGCCCATCGGCGAACAGGACAGTCCCGGAACGATTCCATGGAACGTGGTGTGTGTTGGCTCCAGCATGTTTGGTGTTATGCCAAGCGTTTGCATGGTGTGCCGGTACATGATGTTTATGCTGCTTCAATTGTCAGCACCTTGCTGAACCGGACTCGCGACACTGGCTCATGCATGATCGGGTCCACCACCAAGGCATATCCGCCCGGAGTAGGCATCACTTTCGGATGATCCTTGAACGACCAAGTCAGTTCCTGATCTGACCACAACATGTATTTTGGTACTGCCGGTATCACCGCATTCACTTCCGAGGAACGGCGATGCATACTTTGCCGGTCTCTTGGCTCTGTTACGAACACAACGCAGCACATATCGGGATCATGGTAAACATTCCGGCCCAAAGGTGCCGGTGGTGGGGCTTGGTTAATACCTTGTGCCACCTGATTAACTTCCTGTTGCTGTGGCCGGTTTGGCTGAGGATGCACCGGTAGCGCATTTGCCCCGGTAAGCGGTGGTGGTGGTGGTGGTAACCTTCCGGAACCTTGGTCCCTGGCATCTTTCATCATGCCTCTCTCCATTAACCTCTTGGTCCAGGAGCAATCTTTTGTCAAATGGTTCGCCGGTCTTGCCGGATTCGGCATGTGCCAGCGGCACGGCTGGTCCATAGCGGATTCTATGGTGTATTTTTCCTCATTTTGCCACGTTTCTTTTCAACCCATTGTTTCTTTGGACCCTCCCATGGCTACGATCCTATTTTCTGCCTTTGGCTTCCGCTAGCGCCGGAATTGTCCTGCACTGCGGCCACTTGCTGCATTCCGTACCTCCGATCCGGAAAATCTTCCCTTCTTTTGTTGTGGTGGTTGTTCCGGCACTGATCTTGGCGCAGTTGGCTCGTTTGCGCCGGCTCAGCCTGTACTGCCGGTTGCATCGGATCTCCCAACGCGTAGCTATCTGCCACCCTAATCATTTCAGCCAAAGTTGTTGGCATGTTCCTCTGCAGCTTTTGCCACAGTGGTGAACCTCTCCGGCAACCATTGAAAAACCAAGCAATGGCTTGTGCCTCTATCACTCCTTCGCAGGAGTTCCTCGTGGATTTCCACCGGGTTAGATAGTCCCGGTCTGTTTCATTCTGGCGCTGCAAGCACATAGCAAGCTGCTGCGGCCTGTTTGGCCTCCGGTATGTGCTGCTGAAATTGCTTACGAAAGCTTCCTCGAAATCAAGCCAACCATTTATGCTTCCCTTTGGCAAATTGTTAAGCCAAATGCGCGCTGGTCCTACCAGGAAGGACGGTATGATCTCACGGCCCAACACCGGTTTCCTCCGCCTGTCGCGGTTCCTCCGCCGCTAGCGACATATACTGCGGTCACATAGTCCGCGAGCCAATCTTCCGGCTTCGTGGTTCCATCGTATGTTTTTGTGTCACGGGGCAACTGGAAGTTGCGTACCGGTGGTTCTTCTCTCATGATCCGCGGACCAAAGCATTGTGGACCCGGAGGACCTTCGACTTCGATTATTTCGGATAGATACACCCTGTCCAGCGTGTGCCTCGCATCCCGGTCTGGCAGGCATCTTTCCCCAACACGTTCTCCCAAAGGGTTGCGGTAAGCCCCGATTCTTTCCATTCCAGAATCAGCTTCATCGTAACGTTCCGGTACCGCGGCTTTTCCCTGCCGGTACTGTTGGAGATATGCCCAAGAGGCAATAATAAAAGTGGTTATTATATATCTTTATGTTTATGATAAATGTTTATATACCATGCTATAATTGTATTAACCGAAACATTGATACATGTGTGATATGTAAACAAAAATGAGTCCCTAGTAAGCCTCTTAACTAGCTTGTTGATTAATAGATGATTAGTTTCATAATCATGAACATTGGTGTTGGGGGGATGACCCCCGGTATGCCAAAGGCATGCCAAACCGGATGGTTTGAGCCATCAAGATACCGGTTTAATGTTCGTACCGGAGCACAAAGATAAGAAGTTGGCTAAGTGAGGCTAAGCCGGTATCCCCAAGAGGGGTATGCCGGAACCGGGTAAAGAAGACACCGGGCTACCGGAAAGAAGAGCAAGTCGGCAGGACTGGTCAAAGATTCTCTCCAGAGCTAGAAGACAAAGATGAGCTAAGCAAAGTAGCTTTAAACGAAGGGCTGACGATAAAGAGGAGGATGACGATAAAAGAAGCCGGAGGACGTCAGCATCCCTGATTAAAGAAGACCCCGGTGTCATCTATGATTAAAGTAACTTTGTAAAGTAGTTTGTCTAGTCAAAGATGCCATTAGGGTTTCTTGCCTTGTAAGCCACCCTCTCCCCTATATAAGGAGAGGGGGCACACCCGTACTCGGGAGCGATGAGTAGAGACGAACACATGTACTGAGAAACTTGTAACATGTGGAGATCAATAAAGAAGATGATCTAGAGCGAGTTCTTCCTTATGTCTTTCTTCTTCAACCTCTAGCCTTGGCTAAGTTCTTGAGGAAACCATCCGGAAGTTCATCCCATCTAATCACAAACCCTCCCCCGAATCCTCTAGCGTCCATTCGGCCCCAACTTAAGCCATCCTATGGCATCTGTCTGTTCACCACGACGACAGTTGGCGCCCACCGTGGGGCATGAAGTGGCGCTTGCTGGAGTTCATATTCGGGCGGGCATCCTCGAGGTCGCCGGCGAGCGGACAGTGTCTGCGCTCGTCCAACGCTTCTACTCCATGGACTTCATCAACGACAACGCGGGCTGCTTCGCCAACGGCGGCGTCTTCCCCAAGAACGGCCGCATCATCGAGTTCGGCAGCCACCGCGTCTACTTCGGCACCGTCCCTGTGCGCCAGCGCCTCTCGCCGGTGCTGGTGGCACCGGACCCGCCAAGGTGGCTCTGTGCTGGCCGCGCCGCCGGCAGCGTCGAGGTGATGATGGCTGGCGTGGCCGGCGCGGGCAAGGAGGCTGTGGATGAAGGTGCTGGTCGTGCGGCTTCGACCCGTGCGGCCAAGCCACCACTGGAGTGCGACGCTGGCGCAGCGGGAGCATCTTCCGCACCATCGGAAACACCTCTCCAAGCGGCGATGAACGTGCTGGCAACGCCCATCGCGCAGAACATCGACCCGGCAGCGGCTCAGGCGGAGCTGGAGGCACAACGCCAGAAGCTGCTCGCGAATGGCGCCGACATCGTCCGGGCGCAGCGCGAGCTGAACCTAACCCTACGTGAGTACAACGCTGCCCATGGCTTTGCTTCTGTTAGCGCTCATGCTGCTAGGATACCGGAGAACCGGCTTAAGGCTCGCAATCTAGATCAGGATTTGCGTAAGGAAGTTCTTACCGGCAAAAGTACCTCTGCATCTGTTAGCATCGTAGAGAAACCTAAGTACAGTAGCCCGGATAAAACCATAAAAGCTGCTAAGGCTACAGTAGAGCTGTGTGAATCGCTTTCCGGAGATGCTTTGGCAAAACAGCAAGAGCGTGTTAGAGAGCTGCTGGAAACTATCGAGCAGCAGAATGCTGAGCAGCTGGCTAAGCTGAACAAGGCTGCGGCCTCAAAATCCGCGTGTTCAACAAAGAATGCCGGAAGCAAGTCCCATGGGCAGGCCTCGTCCCCCCATCCGGACAGAAGAAGAGAAAAAGATATGAACGCACAGCAGATGACTGTGTACGATCCGGTTCTTGCCGGAAAATAACAAGCCGGGCAACACGATGCCGGTAGAAAAAGCCAAGGGGCAGATCGAGGCTACGCCAAAGAAGGCTATGCCGGAAACAATCATGCCGGTAGATATGAAACCGGGCAAAACTATCCAGCTGCAAGGGCAGCGTATGATGATGAGGAGATGCCTCCACCAAGGTACCGGCAGGCAAGGGCCGCGGTACCGGAACGTTACGATGAAGCCGACTCGACAAGACTCACTGCTTACCGGAACCCTTTGGGAGAGCGCCTAGGAGAAAGACACCTGCCAGAACGGGATGCGAGGCACCGTCTGGACAGAGTGTACCTGTCTGAAATGATAGAAGCAGAAGGTCCTCCGGGTCCCAAGTGTTTTGGCCCAAGGATCATGAAAGAGCAGCCACCGGTACGCAACTTTCAGTTGCCCCGTGACACCAAAACATACGATGGCACCACTAAGCCGGAAGATTGGCTCGCGGATTATGTGACCGCGGTATACGTCGCTGGCGGCGGAGGAAGCGTAGCTGGAGGAGGAAACCGGCGTTGGGCTGTGAGAATTGTACCATCGTTCTTGGTAGGACCGGCAAGAATCTGGCTAAACAACTTGCCGGCAGGAAGCATAAATGGCTGGTTGGACTTTGAGGAAGCCTTTGTGAGCAACTTCAGTAGCACCTACCGAAGGCCAAACAGGCCTCAGCAGCTCGCTTTGTGCGTGCAGCGCCCGCAGGAAACAGACCGGGATTACCTGACCCGGTGGAACTCCACTAGAAACTCTTGTGAAGGAGTGATAGAAGCACAAGCCATTGCTTGGTTTAGCCAAGGATGCCGGCGAGGTTCGCCTTTGTGGCAAAAGCTGCAGCGAAACATGCCAACAACTTTGGCGGAAATAATACGTGTGGCGGATAACTATGCGTTGGGAGACCCAATGCAACCGGCGGTACAAGCTGAGCCGGAACAATCAAACCTGCCTGAGCAGCGCCAGGAACAATACCGGGACAACCGGAACAACAAAAGGAGGGAAGATTTCCCGGATCGAAGGTACGGTCCGCAGCAAGTTGCTGCTGTGCAAGAAAACTCTGATGCCAGCGGCAGCCAGAGGCAGAGAACCGGATCGCAGCCGTGGGCGGGTCCTAAGAAACAATGGGTCGAAAAGAAACCCTGGGGCCATAAAAAGAATTGGCAAGAACCCGCGAAGTACACCATGGAAGCCGCCATGGATCAACCTTGCCGGTGGCACACGCCGAATCCGGCTCATCCGTCAAACCACTTGACAAAAGATTGTACCTGGACCAAGTACTTGATGCAAAAGGGGGTGGTAAAAGATGCGCAAGCACAAGGGTGCACCACAATGTTGCCACCACCACAAGACATGATGCGCCAACAACAACTACCACCACCACCACCGCTTACCGGGGCAAATGCCTTACCGGTACAGCCTCAGCCAAACAGGCAGCAGTATCAGTAAGTCAATCAGGTGGGAGAGGGCCACGGCCAACCACCTCCACCGGCACCTTTGGGCCGGAATGTTTATGAGGACCCAGACGTGTGCTGTGTCGTGTTCGTCACTGAGCCGACAGACAGGCAGAGCCTACATCGCCGTTCCATGGAAGTGAACGCGGTGATGCAGGCAATACCAAAATACATGCAGTGGTCAGATCAGGAAATCTCATGGTCGATCAAGGATCACCCAAAGGTTATGCCTAACCCGGGTGGTTACGCTCTCGTGGTGGACCCAATCATGAAAGGGCCAACGACTCGCGTCAAGTTCAGCAAAGTGCTGACAGACAATGGGAGCAGCATAAACATAATGTACCGGCACACCATGCATACGCTGGGCATAACAGAAAACATGCTTCAGCCAACTCGCACAACGTTCCACGGAATCGTTCCGGGCTTGTCCTGCGCACCGGTTGGAAAAGTCCGGGTGGATGTGTCGTTTGGAGGACGTGACAATTATGGGGACCCCGGACTGGCTGTCCGAAATTCCCTGTTATGTATACAGTTCACGATCCCATGATCAGTGTGTCGTGAACACATAACCGAACTGATATCAAATTACACCATCCATTACAAAGCGGAATAAGAAAATTACAACATGGTCACCTGACCAATACTTACATAATAGCCTCGAAGGGCCTAACTAAACATCAGAGTAGCATCATCACTTCAGCGGCTGCAGTACCCAAGTCATCCGCCATAACCCTACGAGCAAGCGAGCGGGAAGACGTTCCTAGCTCGCATAGACGTCGCCAACTCCTTCTTCATCTGTCGAACTCCTTCAAGTCTGGCCAAGTAAATAGCCAGGGACAAAGCCGTGAGTACAT
Source organism: Lolium rigidum (assembly GCF_022539505.1). Taxonomy (NCBI): domain Eukaryota; kingdom Viridiplantae; phylum Streptophyta; class Magnoliopsida; order Poales; family Poaceae; genus Lolium; species Lolium rigidum. The sequence continues at coordinate 24,174,540 of NC_061512.1, read as the reverse complement.
TTGAATTGTACTCGCAAACCATCAAGAAGGTGATAAAAATTCTAACTAAAGAAGACAAGAGAGGAAGAGTAGTTTCTCTTGTGGATATAGCATGTGGAAGAGAAGAGATGTTTTTGGTGGAGATAGCATCCCAACTTCTCAATCGAAGGGGACACTCCAAGAATTTATCTAAGACATCTCTATATCACTATTGAAGAAGAGTTCCTCTACATGAAAACACTAGGAAGGGTCACCCCATTTTGTTTCATTTTCCTCAACCATCTCCACATGGTCGGCACAACATCTTTCCCGTACCCTTCCGGTACTTCTAACACACGCATTTCCTTTGGAAATCATTTTCAAAACCAAAACTCGACACAGCTCGGTAACGGCCATCCCAACCGTCCATGACCGCGGACGCGGCTATTCGAATAGTTTTAACTCTGCAGAGTGTGCGCACTTTCCCCACAAGAACCGATAAATCCGCCGGGATCATCCCCGGTTCGACATACAAAAGTATGCGAGGCTCGGATAATCAGTCATAGTCCTTCGCCTGTCTCCCTTGGCAAGAGTCCTTCCCTGCGGGCTTACCCCTTCCCGGCACCCCGGCAGCATACCTCCTTTTGAGCGTATCTCCGGCGCCATGACGAAGACCCTCGCAATCGTCCGGCTGCAAGTTAATGTAGTGTATTGCCTCCTTCGGAGCGCAACCCGGTGTCGAGAGGTCATCGTGACCCTCCTAGAGAGTTGTGAAGGTGTCTCAAGTCAATTTCAACAAACTACAGACTAAGCCCGTACCCACTTTGGATAATGTGGTTGCGCTGTGTAATTGTTCCGGGCGAATACAAAGAACCATGTGTCGTTTTTCTCAAAAACCCAAGTCACACCCACACTTTCCTCTTTCCAACCATCTTTGTCAAGATCCTTTTCTTTCATAAACCATACGCTTGGGTAAGGTTGCCTCACCCAAGGTTTTCATAAACATTTACAACAAGGTAAACCTTGAGGGGTTCCCAACCTATAGTTTCATGAGTTGAACTAGTATTGCACTACGGCCGAGATGAGAGTCATCCCGCCATAGATGAGGTATAAAGGGGTAGTGGATTGGATCATACTTGCTTAAGGTAAGCATGTATTATGACAACACAAGGAGGAATATACTCTCAGATTTGTGGTGCTAACTACACAACTTAGATAGTGGAGTGTCACTATCCAACATATTCTCCAAGATGGTACACGGCATACTCCTCTCAAGTTGAGAATACACCAAGATCATGACATTGATACCTCTATACTACAAAGGGGGTGGGTGTGGTGTAAGTTACTATCTTGAGATGGAACATGCTCAAGTTGAGCATACAAGATAACCAAGTGGGATAGCACGGCCATGTTACCATGCATCCCATAACACAAGGACAAATAGTGGAGCATCACCACTAGGGAGTACCCCACTTGCAATCAAACATAGATGACATAAATAGAGATAATAATACACATAGAATGAAGGTGCTTTGAACATCAACAAATGACATCCAACTAGACACCGGATCAGAGATCAAAAGATGGCTTGCCTTGGCTTATTTGTCCCCGGACTTCTTCAGCTCCATCAATATAAGAATCCCAATAACATAAATAAAATCCTCGTCCGATTCCACTTCTTCTTCTTCTCCGGAATTGTTCGCATCTATCGCCGGAAAATATAAAAGGAACACAATCAATCATATTGCATCAACAAAACAAACATGCAACACTCAACAATCAATAGCTAACCACTTTACTAAGGGCAAATATACGAAATACTTATAGATACTACAAAGCAACTAAAAGAAAACCCCATTTATTTACCTAGTGAAGGTATGAGAGTGCCACGACTTAGCAATTGCCTCTCTAGATATCACCATGGCACAACTAAGCATCCCCTGGTAGATAACATCATAAAGAGGACAAGAGCATTAGTTTGGCATCACAAACATTCACAATACATTTTCAAACATTTTTGGAAAAGTAGAAAACAGTTTTCCTAACATAATTTGTTCCCATAACACTACAACCAAAATAGGAAGCAAACCATAATCCACATCATTTGAAAACTCAAGCTAAACAAAAGAGCTAATGTTAAGTTGCAGAGGTTTTGCTTTGCAAGCATAAAACAATGGTTGCCCATCTCTACCAAAAAGAGTTGGTCAAGGGTTTTAAATAAACCGAAAGGTTTTGCTTCAACAATGCATGTCACACATAAACATTACTAACAGTAACAAATATGTATGAACAGAGACTAATAATATTTTTCTTGTATAGCCAGTACTAATACAAGACTAACCCAATTGGAATCACCCAAAAATATTTAACCTACAATTTTAGGAATTTCTTTGAATCTGACTGTACAGAAAACAAGATCTGTAAGCCATAAATCATAGAAAAATCCTAAAAATATGAGGCCACTGGCATTTGAAAGATATTTAAACATAGATGCATACACAATTGGATTTGGGTTCAAATTGTTTCTGAAACTCTCACAAATGGATTGACAAGATTACTGCATGTCTATACCATTTGCTTCACCTCTGGAGTTACAGAATAGATAAAGGTTTGAAACTTGTTTGAGATGATTAAGAAAACATTCAGTAATCCTACAGAAGTGGAATCACTCAATTAGGTTCACAAATGGATTTTTGATGAATTAAAAGCTAACAGCCATGTCTGCAGAACATACAGAACAAGTTTAATTCATCAAAAATCATACACAAATCATAAAAATATGAGGTCTGCTGCATCTGAAAGGTATTGAAGAGGTGGTTCTTACCCAGTTGGTTTCATTCAAAAATTCGTCGCCAAGCTCCTGGTTTAATTCGACAAAGTCAGATCTGACCAGATCTTGATCTGTGAACCATTTCAGTTTCAGGAGGTCAATCGAAGTGAAACCACCGCCAAAATGAAGGTACTGAAGAGGGCTTTCACCCACAGTTGAGTTTGCTTAAAAAGGTTTTGTAAAACGGGAGAAATCTAACAAACAGTGATTCTGCATGTTTTCAGGACTTTATTTACCATGCAAAATCCGTAACGAATTTGAGGATGAGACCAATGCCAAGTTGTAGAACTTTTAAATACCTATCTGCGGAACTTTGAATCACTCGATTTGGATCTGCACACGAGATTTGGCGGATTTTACAAGTTCGTACCAGAATCTGAAACAGCAAGATACAGAAATTACTGCAAGGTTTTGGACGAACTTTGCTCAAGAACTTCAGATCTGAGGATAGCTCAAGCTTCTCCATGCTTGGACCAACATGCACCTGCATCAAGATCCAATCTTAGCAATGGAGGAAGAGGAAGAGGAGAGAAAACCATCTAGGGTTGGGGAGAAGAGAGGGAGAGGGAAGCTCTCATGGTGAGGGGAAGCTTGAGGAAGGAGGGAGTTGCATCTTGGAGAGGTTTCCATGGCCATGGCCGGCCATGGTTGCTAGGAGGAGCAGCATTTCGTGGTAGAGGAGAGGAGGAGAGTGTGAGGGAGTGGAGAGTGAAGAAAATGAGCAAAGGGGGAGGTGGTGGCTGGCCAAGGGGGTATTTATAGAGGGAGAGGGGTGGCTGCCTCCTTTTTCATTGGCCAAGGAAGGTGGCTGCCCATTTATTGATTGGAGTAGTTGGGAGGCAATGCTTGCAAGAGAAAAAAGTGAGGAGAAACATGGCTGGCCGAAATTGTCATGGCCGGCTCCATTCTTGCCAAGAACAAGTGAGCAATGTGAGAGAAAGGCACAACATCAATGTGTATAGACAAGGTATGATGTTGAGAAGATAATATCAAAGAGTGACTTTGATAATGATAAAAATAGGAGTAGATACATATAGATAAAAATGAGTATGAAGGTGACATGTGCCATGTGCCATGAGAATAATCTCCACCACTTTGGTTGAGACCAACTTAGGATGAAGATAGTTCCCAAGGTATAGTTGATGATTAGAGGTTTACATTAGAATTCAAAATTGAAAGAATTGGGATTCACCACATGGAACAATGCATGAGCATGCCAAGGTAGATGTGTGGTGATGGTGGTTTAGTCAATGATAGAGAAAGATTAAGAGAGATGGTGAGTGAAGTATTCATGTACTCACAAGGATGAATATATTGACATAAATCATCAATTCATGAGGTCAAGGCAATGATGGAAAAGAATAGAGGAGTGAGATAGATATGATGAAATATAAGATGTGCAAGTGTTGCCATTCGAAATAGAATTTATTTGAAAAGTACTTGAAACACCTCAATTGTCTAGGGACAATTGGGAATGAACTCAAGTGGAATGGCATTTGAAAATGTTGAGAGAAAACTAGTTGGAACATAGGAGCTCAAAATATTCTACTTACTTTCTCAAGTTAGGTAGAGTTTTTCTCAAATGTAAAATAATCAAGAGGGAAACAAGAAATGGTATAGGTACCATAAACAAGCTTTTTGTTAAAACAAAGCAAAATAGAAATAATGTTTTATAAATCAATACTTGGTAGAAATGGGATGAAAAACAAAACCCATTTCAGTTCCTTGTTTTCTTTGAAGAGAAATCTTGGAAAGTTTTAATAAAACTAGAAGTAGTTTTGTGATCAAAACTAGAGTAGGAAAACTGTAGGATTTTTGAGGAGGGAAACTAATTTAGGGAGGAGTGTTCTCAAGGGTAGATGGTGGCTACAAAATGTATCCATCATTCCCACTCCTGGTTTTGTGAAGATTAAACTTGAATAAAAACAAGAGGTAAAAGTGAAGGAAGTGATCTAGAGTTGAATCATTGGATAGGGTATAAGATCAAGTTGAATATAAGTGATGCAAGGGTAGAATGAGACATGCAGGATGTGGAAATTGTAGAGGGAGATGCTCAGATGAGATCCATGCATTGAGATCACCAAGTTGTGAATTAAGGATGATTGAGCTATCTTGTACCACAAAGAGAAAAATCAAGATGGCACACTCATGTTGTCATCAGGAGAGAGGTTTGATGTAGTAAGAAGGAAAACAATTCTTCCTAAGCCACACATGTGTTTTATTTGGTGAGTTGCTTGTTTAACCACTAGGGGTGTCGTTCTATGAGGTAGCTCAAGACAAAACTCAACAAGCAAAACAAGACAATACATCTACCAACAGATCAAGGCAATTCATCATAGCAAACAGATCAAGGCAATTCATCTTAATTAGTCTATAGAAAAAGTTTTTGTTCCCCCTGATTTTTGAAATAAGGACAACTAATCAAGGTTGAAAAAGTTGGGGTGTTACAACAATTGCCGGGTTGAAAACGTTGAGTTCGAGGTGGTGGACCTAGATAGTCCGTACCATGCACTGCTGGGGAGACCGACACTGGCGGCCTTCATGGCCTCGACCCACACGGCGTATCTCAAGATGAAGATGTCGGCACCTCGTGGACCCTTAACCGTGGTGGGGAATTACAGGATCTCGCTGGAAACTGCTTCCGCTGGATCAAACCTGGCAGAGTCGCTGGTGATCGCAGAGGAAAAGAAGAGGATGCAAACTGCGGTTGCGCTGGCTCAGTCTTCACAATTGAGCTTAGCGGCAATGAGTGCAAGCTTGAGCGCTCCGGCGTTCAAGCCGACAAAGGAAACAAAGGACATCGTGCTGGACCCGGCTTTCCTTGAGCGTACCATTCGTATCGGTGCCGGCCTCAGTGAGGCATAGGAAAGCGCGCTCGTCAGCTTCCTCCGTGAGAATCGGAATATCTTTGCTTGGTCAACAGAGGACTTGGTAGGTGTTCCGAGGGAGCTGGCTGAGCACTCTTTGAATTTCCGGAAGGATGCGAAGCCGGTGCGACAACCCTTACGCCGGTTTGCTGAGGATAGGAGGAAAATCATTGGAGAAGAAGTAACAAAGTTGTTGGTTGCCCGTTTTATCGTGGAGGTGCTGCACACTGAGTGGTTAGCCAATCCGGTGCTGGTTGAAAAGAAAAAAAGATGAGAACCTCGAGGCAAAAGCTCCAAAGGTGTGGCGCTGTTATCACCAGAATTTGACCGAGTCAGAGGTGGGCCGTGATCAAGATGGACTTGAAGATTTATATATAGAAGAAATACGTGAATCGGCCTTACATGCAAAGTTTGGGCTAGTTTGCCCTTGTATCTGTAACATATTAGATTACGTGTCGATTAGGAGTTAGAGTTTTACCCGTGCACGGTTAGGTGCACGCTTGAATTAGAAAGTCCCTTGGACTATAAATATGTATCTAGGGTTTATGAAATAAACAACAACCAACGTTCAACACAAACAAATCTCGGCGCATCGCCAACTCCTTCGTCTCGAGAGTTTCTCCGGTAAGCACCATGCTGCCTAGATCGCATCTTGCGATCTAGGCAGCACAAGCCTATCTCGTTGTTCATGCGTTTCTCGTGCTGAAGCCTTTTTGATGGCGAGCAACGTAGTTATCTTAGATGTGTTAGGGTTAGCATTGTTCTTCGTATCATATGCTGTCATAGTGCAACCCTTATACATCTAGCCGCCCTTACACCTATCTTAGGTGTAGGGGCGGCACCCCGCTTGGTCATAGTTTAGTAGATCCGATCCGTTACGGTTGCTCCTTGTTCGTCAAGGATTAGTTTAATATCCGCAATAGTTAGGCCTTACAAAGGGTTGGAGGATCCAGCGGCGTGTAGGGTGTAATTCGCTAGCCCTAGACAGGATGTTCCGGGGATCAACCTCGTGTTGGTTTTTAGGCCCTGTCTAGGATCGGCTTATGATCACCGTACGCGAGCGCGAGGCCCAATCGTGAGTAGGATGATCCGATTATGCGGTGAAAACCCTAAATCGTCGTAGATCGTTTTAACTTTATCTTGATCAAGCAGGACCACCATATATTCGGACACCTTGTACGAATCATGGGTGGATCGGCTCCTTGAGCCGATTCACGGGATAACTCGAGAGCCGATCGAGGCTCGTATTTAATGTTTACGTGTATGCCATGCAGGAAACTAAGCGAGGCATCATCCAACACCTTCCCGACCAGGTATAGGTCAGGTGGCACGCCCTTGCGATAGCATCGGACGTGTGACCGGGGAGGCTTTGCGGGCCGTCGCTCTGAGGGACTGGGGCCAGCCGCAGCCCTAGTTGTTCCCGGCTCTACTGTGTTGCCCGTCGCTGCCCGCCGGTGGGTTTCTGACGTCAACACATTCTGGCATGCCCGGTGGGACAATCTTCGACGTCCGCCGCATCGCCATCTACATCCGAGATGGCGGAAAGCACTCCGGTCAAGTACGAGGATCTGACTGACGAGCTCAAGAAGAAGCATGACGAGATCAAGGCAGTCCTCGAAGCCGAACTCATCGGCTCTTTCCGCAGAGCCCGCTCCCATGGCATCAGGTGGAAAGGGTTCTCACATGAAAGTGCGCTCCAGGCCCGTCCACCGTTGCCATGCGCATTGGCAGCACCAGGAGTACCGATTTCACCGGCGTCCACCGTTAACATGGTGGAGCGCACTTACCTTGGAGGGTGCCAGCCAAGACCCTCACTCGACATCAACATGATAGGTCTCGGGCACCACCCTGGTAAGGACGGAGACGAGGGTGGCCGCTCTCACGGCGGAAACAAGGAAGAAGCCGCTCCGCGCGACCGGCTCCGACACTATGTATGGACAAACGCGGTAATGCCGATCCGTGAGATTGGCCCCAAAGATCTGTGAAGAAACATCGCCAGACCTTCGCAGACCTACTAACATAGAGGCCGATTCTAGGAATATGCCAAAATCATCCTCACCTTGCTTTCGGTCTAACGTCGATCTAATGGGCAATGGGATGCGTCGGCTGATGCGCTGGAAGAAATCCACATTGTTCCTAACGAAGCCGACGTTCACATCATAGTATCTTGGCTAACCATAGAGCCGATGTCAGCAGTTACATGGCAGAATCGGCTCGGGGGGCACGTAATCATATGAGCGTGCGCGACACCTTTGAGCATGTGCGGAGGAATATTGGTGGCCGATAGGGAAATTGGCCAGTAAAAAAAAATTCAGAGTGATAAGAAAGTCGATGACAAGTACAGCGAAGCAAGTTTACATGCATCAGTTTACACAAGGAGGCCCTACTGAAGAAAAGCATTAAGGGCGTGAAGAGCATCGGCACGGATTCGATCCACCTCGGCGATCTCGGCCTCGTCGTCCTCGTCTCTTCCCATCACCAGGCTGGCTGCCCGGGCGCGAATTTCAGCCAGGTCGGTCTTCGGATCAGCCGTGAGACCTTTTGCTTCCTCTTGGGAGCGAGCAATGAGGATTCCTCATCTTGGATAAGTTGTTTGGTCTCCCGGGCCCTCTTTTCAAGGTCCTCCAGTTCCTTGCGCAAGGTCTCAAGTTTGACACTACGAGTAGAAGTGGCGGTCTTGGCGTCTAAAGCAGCTTTCTTCTCGTTGAGCCGTTGACATTTGTCTGCAATATCGGCTCTCAACGGGAGTTGGGCGCGGCGAAGAGTGATCCTTTGGCGAGCCGACTGCACCCTTGACCTGAGACCGACAAAGACACTGCCGGCCAAAGCTTAACTTGCGGCGTCACCGGGAGACGGGGCTGGATGTCCTCGAGGATGCCTTTGATTGCCTCGGGGTTCTCGACCAGGGTATCGACCGAGGAGGAGAGCAAAACTTTGAGACGCTGGAGCGGGCCATCGACCGCGCTAGGGTCTGGCTCTTCACCTGCTTTGGGAACAGCTGGCTCGATGGAGTCGGGGTCGAACGTCAGCAAGCTTGAAGGGTCACACCCCTGACAGACGAGCAAGAGCAGCATGAGCATACGACAAAGGAAAAGAGTAGGCCCGAGAGAAAGAGTCGAGCTTACCTCTCCCAAGAAAGGAAGGGAAGCCGATGTTGTGACAATCGGCTTTGCGGTAGTTTGGGCCAGGTTAACCACTTGGTCAGTCACGCTTGGCGAGTTGGATAGGCCAAGGGCAGCAGATGGCATCGACACCTCTTCAACGTCCCCGCTAGAAGTCCCATCAGTCTGCAAGGGAAATGGTGAGGCAATCCAATTAGTGACAAGACGATGTGGAACACGAGTTGTTGAGGGTATTACATTTGAAACTCCCTGGTTCGGCGAGGAGACTTGTGGGCTCGTGCGAGCCCTTTTGACGCATCGACGCTTCATGCGTGACCTCGTTTGGATCGGAACCTGCAGGACAGCAGGTTCGGAAGTCGACCTTTTCCGAGAAGCCGACGTTGGCGAATCCGTCTGGCTCTGTGTGGTGGATCTTTCTGTATCACCTGGGGAGGAGTCCCTTGGACTGGACTGTGCTCCCTCACTGGAGTTCTCTTCAGTGGAATCCTGAAAGAAGAGGTACAACCATGTTACAAAGGTTGGGAAGGCAAATGTGTTCGATCAAGATGCGGATCAACTTACGTGCAAGCTTTCTGGGCAGGAGCTTTGCGCTTCAGGGTCTTCCTGACCGCCACCTTCCTCACTGCCGTCCTCGCCTGAGTCGAGGCTCGGGGGGCAACTGGCCCCGAAGTTGCTTTACTCTTGGGAGCCGATTTCGGAGAAATCGGCTGGCTCTGCATTATGACTTTCTTCAGAGGTGGCGAGCTCTGGCAGAAGAGAACCACTGGGGCCGGAGGAAGGAATACGAAGGGGGAGCCATCGGCTTGCTTGGGAGCTGGGCCATCTTGTTGCTGCCAGGAGATGGAGTCAGGTCACAGACGATTACCATAAGCAGTTACAAGAAATATTTGAGTGATGGTACCTGGTCTGCGGGGATGTCGTACTCGGCATCAAGTTGTCTCAACAGCGGTCCTAAAGCCCTTCTGAAGACATGGGTTTTCCACATGGACCACCAAGTCTCGAAACCGTCGGTGGTGAAGGAGAAACGGAGGTTGTGGGGAATTGGGATGGCCAAAGCGTCAAAGAAGGTGTAACACCTTTGGCCAGTAAGGATGTCAGGCAGTTCAGCTCGCTTGCTCGTCGGGTGGTGTAAGAAGAAATGTGGAGACACCTGCCCGAGACCGAGGCTGTCGGGCTACCACTACCGGTTGATAACACTCATAACCGAGGCTTGATGATCCGGTTCGAGGTACTCATGCCAACAGGGAGGAAGCAAGGGCGAATCATGATGGAATACAGATGTTGGGTGCTATCGTCATCGGCAAAGTTATCCAATCGAAAGGAGACTGGATTTTCAAAATTCTCCGGTTCAGTATAAGGAAAGAATAGGGGGTTGTCTAAACCTTGGAAGAAGATCTTGAACCACCCTGCTGCTTCCTTAGGGATCAGCCTGCTGCACGGGAGACCATACAAAGCTTGGCCATAGCTGGTGCATCGGATATCCTTTCCGTTAGCATCCGGAAAGGTGCGGGAGGTCAAAGCTGGGAAGTCCGGGATCTGGTTACGAAAGTATAGCTGCGCCCATAACTGAATAAACCACCGGGGACCGCCGGTTTTAAGCTGTCTTTTGAGAGAACAGTTTGACGGACATCGGTTGAAGAGATCGATAGACCTCTCCAAGAAACAGCTTGCCTAGGCCAAGATGGGTGCCTTTGGCCGGTTCATAGGCTAGGGAAAGGTAATTCTTGGTAGGGGCAAGTGATGGGCCACGAGAATATGAAGTGTTCCAACCAAAAGTTCGGGAAGGCTGTGTGTTCTCTCTCCGTCACGGGGCCTTTGGTCTTCATATAACGATTGAGGTAGGCACCCCAAGCTGGTACACTCTTTTTTAGAAGAAAGGGTGAAAGGGACTTTCGGCAGTTTGAATGCGAAGGGCTTGGGGATGCAATGTCTAGGCCTGTGATCATGGTCACATCCAGCGGGGTTGGTGTCATAGGGCCATGGCCAAACATGAAGCAGTTCAGTGCGTCAGACCAGAAATAGCCGATGGTTTTCAGAATATTTTCATTCTTCTCAAGAGGAGACAATGATAATGACGGGGCATCGGCTATCCCTATGGCTTCCCAGGTGGCATAATGGGCTTTGGATACTCTGTTGTACCATGTCACCCAACCCTCAGGGGGATTAGGCCAGGCTCGCAGGCAGTCGGCCCAGGAGGTCAGATCTAAGTTTTGATTCACGAAGGGGATCATGTTAGCTTCGCATGAAATTAAGAGGGCGGGACTCTCGGAAGAACGAGGACCGAGGCACATGGAATTTGCGAGAGAGGGATGTGGCAGCAGGATGTCTGAGACCTAAAATTGATAGTGGAATAGAACATTAATTCAGGTGTTTGCTTGTTTACTCTCGACATTGATGCATGTGGCAAGGGGGCTGTTGAGGATTACCTTCAGACCGGAGACCATGGCGTTGGCGTTGGATGATTCCGCCATTGGATGCGCTGAGGGATCGGGACGGCGCGGCTGAGATCTGAGATCCGTAGGGCTATTTGGGCGGCGATTTGGGGATCTGAGTTTCTCAGACGAAGGGCGCAGGTTACCGTTTGGAGAGGCAGTTAGGTTGGCCTTGTTCCCGTTTTATCGTAGAGGCCGATGTGATACCATCGGCTCTTTTGGGGAGTGCCTGACTCTGGCTATCGGCAGGGTTAAGTGAAGACATTCCTTCATTTTTTAGATTGGTGATAAAGTCAAGGAGGCAAGACGCCATGACATGACCCGATGAGGGATAAGCATAATGATTTTGGAAATGACATTTCCAAAACCAGGGGGGCATGTGTTATCACCAGAATTTGACCGAGTCAGAGGTGGGCCGTGATCAAGATGGACTTGAAGATTTATATATAGAAGAAATACGTGAATCGGCCTTACATGCAAAGTTTGGGCTAGTTTGCCCTTGTATCTGTAACATATTAGATTACGTGTCGATTAGGAGTTAGAGTTTTACCCGTGCACGGTTAGGTGCATGCTTGAATTAGAAAGTCCCTTGGACTATAAATATGTATCTAGGGTTTATGAAATAAACAACAACCAACGTTCAACACAAACAAATCTCGGCGCATCGCCAACTCCTTCGTCTCGAGGGTTTCTTCGGTAAGCACCATGCTGCCTAGATCGCATCTTGCGATCTAGGCAGCACAAGCCTATCTCGTTGTTCATGCGTTGCTCGTGCTGAAGCCTTTTTGATGGCGAGCAACGTAGTTATCTTAGATGTGTTAGGGTTAGCATTGTTCTTCGTATCATATGCTGTCGTAGTGCAACCCTTATACATCTAGCCGCCCTTACACCTATCTTAGGTGTAGGGGCGGCACCCGCTTGGTCATAGTTTAGTAGATCCGATCCGTTACGGTTGCTCCTTGTTCGTCAAGGATTAGTTTAATATCCGCAATAGTTAGGCCTTACAAAGGGTTGGAGGATCCAGCGGCGTGTAGGGTGTAATTCGCTAGCCCTAGACAGGATGTTCCGGGGATCAAACCTCGTGTTGGTTTTTAGGCCCTGTCTAGGATCGGCTTATGATCACCGTACGCGAGCGCGAGGCCCAATCGTGAGTAGGATGATCCGATTATGCGGTGAAAACCCTAAATCTTTGTAGATCGTTTTAACTTTATCTTGATCAAGCAGGACCACCATATATTCGGACACCTTGTACGAATCATGGGTGGATCGGCTCCTTGAGCCGATTCACGAGATAACTCGAGAGCCGATCGAGGCTCGTATTTAATGTTTACGTGTATGCCATGCAGGAAACTAAGCGAGGCATCATCCAACACCTTCCTGACCAGGTATAGGTCAGGTGGCACGCCCTTGCGATAGCATCGGACGTGTGACCAGGAGGCTTTGCAGGCCGTCGCTCTGAGGGACTGGGGCCAGCCGCAGCCCTAGTTGTTCCCGGCTCTACTGTGTTGCCCGTCGCTGCCCGCCGGTGGGTTTCTGACGTCAACAGGCGCATGTGCATCGACTACACCAATCTGAACAAGGCTTGCCCAAAAGGCCCTTTTCCTTTACCGCGGATCGATCAAGTGATTGATTCCACTGCTGGGTGTGAGTTGTTGTCTTTCCTGGATGCTTATTCCGGTTTCCACCAAATCCCCTTGAAAAAGGAAGATCAAATAAAAACTGCGTTCATTACCCCGCACGGGGCTTATTGCTATGTCACTATGCCTTTTGGTTTGCGCAACGCTGGTGCAACGTACCAGCGCTTTATGCAAAAATGTTTGTTTGATAAAATCGGAAAGAATGTGCAAGTTTATGTGGACGATGTCGTGGTAAAAACTAAGGCAAAAGAAACCTTAATCGACGATCTCCGGCAAACATTCGGTAACTTAAGAAGATTCCGGATGAAACTCAATCCGGCAAAATGTACCTTCGGTGTCCCTGCCGGCAAGCTTCTTGGTTTTCTCGTATCAAGCCGGGGCATTGAGGTCAATCCGGTAAAGATCCGGGCGATCGAGAGAATGACGATACCGCGAGATCTTAAGGACGTACAAAAGTTTACCGGAAGCTTAGCATCACTGAGCCGGTTCATAAGCAGGTTAGGAGAAAAGGCCCTGCCACTCTATGCTTTGATGAAAAAATCCGATACGTTCGTCTGGACCCCTCAGGCAGACGCGGCGTTTAAAGAGCTAAAAACAATGCTAGCCACTGCGCCGATACTGGCTTCGCCGTTGTAAAGAGAGCCCATGTTGCTATACATAGCAGCAACTAACCGGGTTGTGAGTGTTGTTGTGGTGGTAGAAAGAGAAGAGGAAGGAAAAACCGTCCAAAGGCCGGTATACTACCTGAGCGAGGTGCTCTCCCTCTCAAAGCAAAACTACCCACACTTCCAGAAAATGACTTATGGCGTGTTCATGGCCGCCACAAAGCTCAAGCACTACTTTGAGGAACACCCTATGAAGGTGGTGAGTGAAGCACCCATCTCCGATATCATGTGCAACAAAGATGCTAGCGGCAGGATTGCAAAATGGGCAATCCAGATATCGCCGTATGTACCGGTGTATGAGAGAAGAGATGCCATCAAATCACAAGCTTTAGCTGATTTCTTGGTCGATTGGGCGGAAATGCAATACAAGCCCCCAGATCAAAGAATAGAATACTGGAAGATGCACTTTGACGGATCCAAACTCAAAGAGGGTCTAGGTGCCGGTGTGGTGCTCACCTCACCAAAGGGAGATCATCTCCGGTATGTTTTACAAGTACATTTCAGGGCATCAAACAATGTTGCTGAATACGAGGCTTTGATCCATGGGCTTAAGGTCGCAAAAGAAATCGGTGCACACCGGATCATTTGCTACGGAGACTCAGATCTTGTGGTACAACAATGTTCCGGAGATTGGGACGCAAAAGATGCCAACATGGCCTCATACCGGTTTCACGTGCAAAAGATTGCCGGCTTCTTCGAAGGGTGTGAGTTTCACCATGTGCCGCGTGCGGAAAATGAAGCCGCGGATGCTTTGTCCAAGCTGGGCTCGTCCAGGCAAGAAATTCCTCCCGGAATAGCCTTGGCACACTTAAGAGTACCATCAATCAAGCCGAGTCCGGAGTCGGAGTCAATCTTTGTACCGGAATCGCATGTTGTACCAATGGATATCGACGAAGGAAACCCGGGGACTGTACCGGTAAGCTCGGGGACTGCTGTGCCTGTACCGGAAGAAACAATGATGGTGGACAGCATGGACATAGACGTACCGGTGTTCCTGGTTCGGGAGGCACCATCATGGGTTGAACCTATTAAGGAATTCCTGATCAACGACACTTTGCCGGTTGACGAAAATGAATCGAGAAGGATCCAGAGGAGGTCCAAAGCTTACACCATCATCAACGGCGAGGTGTACAAGAGAAGCGTTACCGGTGTCCTCCAAAGGTGTGTGAAACTGGAAGAGGGAAAAGAAATGCTCGAGGAGATCCACCGAGGTGAGTGTGGGCATCACGCTTCGTCAAGGGCGCTGGTAGCAAAAGTATTCCGGCATGGGTTCTATTGGCCCACGGCTTTGGAGAACGCGGAGGATCTGGTAAGAAAATGCAATGGGTGCCAGAGGTACGCCAAGAAAAATCATACCCCAGCCTCCGGTTTAAAGACAATACCGCTAACTTGGCCGTTTGTCGTTTGGTGCCTGGACATGGTTGGCCCATTCAAAACCGCAAGGGGAAACATGACCCACATCTTGGTTATGGTGGATAAATTCACCAAGTGGCTAGAGGTAAAACCCATTGCAAAGTGTGATGGGCGCACAACGGTGAAATTCTTAAAAGATGTTATTTTGCGGTATGGCTACCCACATAGCATTATCACTGACAATGGCACAAATTTTGCTCAAGGTGAGTTCAAAAGATTTTGTGAAGACAACAACATCCGGTTGGATTTGTGCTCAGTCGCACACCCACAAGGCAATGGCCAAGTTGAAAGAACAAACGCTTTGGTACTTTCCGGTATCAAACCAAGGCTCATCGATGCGGTGGAAAAATCGCCGGGGTGTTGGCTCGATGAGCTACCATCAGTGCTGTGGAGTATAAGAACAACTCCAAACCGGTCTACCGGATACACTCCATTCTTCATGGTTTATGGAGCAGAAGCGGTCATACCAACCGACATTCTCCATGATTCACCAAGGGTGCAACTCTATACCGAAGAAGAGGTAAAGGAGGCCCGAGAAAACGATGTGGACTTGCTAGAAGAAGCAAGAGAACTAGCTTTCGCAAGAACAGCCATTTATCAGCAAAACCTCAGACGCTATCACAGCCGGAAGGTTAACCCGAGGGTGTTCCGGGAAGGAGACCTAGTGCTACGCCTGGTGCAGCGCACTGAAGGCCGGCACAAGCTTTCCCCTCCGTGGGAAGGGCCTTTCATTGTGAGCAAGGCTCTCCACAATGATGCCTACTACCTGATTGATGCACGAGGAATGGAAGAAAGGAAAGGCGGACAGGTCCGGAGAGGAGACCAAGCGTCCATGGAATGTAGCTTTTTTGCGTCCTTTCTACTCTTGAAGTTGTGGTGTAAGAAGTTCCTTTTTGTACCTTATTTGCTATGAATAAAAGATGTCGGAACCTCAAATGAGTCTCGGGGACTACCCCACTAAAGTCGCATGTAACATGTTTATTTTTTCAGTCTACCGGTTGCTTATTGAACGTTTTTCTTTCCGGTTTAGTAGTGTGCTAAACCCTACCGGAGTCTTCGACTCTGCTGTTGTCCGCAACCCGGCTTCATGGAAAGCAAGATAAACCGGTAGGGGATAAGCACATGAACTGCGAAGAGGGAGAGCGGGAAAGAACAATCCGGAAAAATTTGACTAACCCCGGTTATACCGGTTTTTTGCAAAATTTCGAGTTATTTCTAAGTTCAAGAAAGTGCTTGCTTGGTAAAAGAACTTTGTGCTCATACGCCAAAAATGCCCAGAGAAGGTAGGCAGAGCCAAAGCAAAAGAGCCAAGTGTGCATCGAATTGGATGCGGAAACAATTTCGGAATCATTGCAGTGCAAGACAAAAATCGGAACGATAAGCAAAGTGCTAAGTAACAAACCAACATAGCTTAATAAGTTACCGGTATGCAAGACACCGGCATAAACTGTTGTACCACAACCAAAATAGAGATTAAGTTTTACATCATAGACCCCGGCATACCGGGGTAGAATTTAAGGGCAATGTTTCCAAGTTTAACAGGGCAAGCCTATCACAGGCAATCAGTTAACATGCAGTATTCAAGCAACAGGGGCTTCAGGGGGAGCAGCGTTGGCCTCGGGAGCTTCCGGCAGCACGTCCTCGGCACCCTCATCTTCACCTTCCTCTTCTTCTTCCTCATCGCTGAGGTAGTCCTTGACATCAGGAGGGGGAGGGATGAAGGTGCGGACCTGGGCGTACTCAGCGAGCCGGTAGGCCCGATCCTGCCGCTTCGCGGTAAGAACCGGGTCCACGTCGGTTGGAGCGTCTTGGCGCACGCCTTGGAGTGCATCCAGATCCAAGTCCGGGTACCAGGAGCATGCGGAGCGCAGCGCGGTGTCAGCTCCAGCACGAGTTGCGGAGCACTGCCACTCACGAATCCGGCGCCCTGCCTCCTTTAGCCGGCTGGCGGTGATGACCCACAATTATAGGGGGTGTATCGTAGTATCTTCGATAAGTAAGAATGTCGATCCCAACGAGGAGCAGAAGGTGTTGACAAGCAGTTTCGATGAAGGATTCACTGTAAATGCTCACAGACAAGTATTCAGGGGTTTTGATGTAACGAGTTGAATAAAGTACGAGTATGTAAAGTGCGAGAGTAACAATTGCAGCGAGTGGCCCAATCCTTTTTAGCGCAAAGGACAAGCCGGTTTGTTTACTTATAATGACCAAACGTTCTCGAGGACGCATGGGATTTTAGTCTAGTGCTTTCGCTACATACGGCTAAATAATCTTCATTGTTATGATAAGTGTTGTGTGGGTGAACCTATGCTAATGTACCGCCCTTCCTAGGACTAAATACATACTTGTGATTATACCCCTTGCAAGCATCCGCAACTACAAGAAAGTAATTAAGAATAAATCTAACCACAGCCTTAAACTCGAGATCCTGCGATCCCTCCCGCATCGATATACCAACGGGGTTTAGGCTTCTGTCACTCCAGCAACCCCGCAATTAGCAAACGAATACAAGATGCATTCCCCTAGGCCCATAAATGGTGAAGTGTCATGTAGTCGGCGTTCACATGACACCACTAGAAGAATAACACCACAACTTAAATATCACACCATTGAATATTACTCAACCATAGTTCACTACTAACATTTAGACTTCACCCATGTCCTCAAGAACTAAACGAACTACTCACGAGACATCATATGGAACATGATCGGAGGTGATATGATGATGAATAACAATCTGAACATAAACTTGGTTCAATGGTTTCACTCAATAGCATCAACAACAAGTATAGATCGATACCGGGAGAGTTTCCCCTATCAAACAATCAAGATCAAACCCAAATTGCTACGGCGGTGACGAGGTGCTGCGGAGGAGATGGCGGTGATGATGGTGGAGATGATGATGATGGTGATGGAGATGATGTCCAGCTCGATGACGGTGACGATGGCGTCGATTTCCCCCTCCCGGAGGGAATTTCCCCGGCGGATTCCTGCCCCCCGGAGAGCCCTTTTCTCTCGGTGTTCTCCGCCCCGCGAGGCGGCTGTAACTCTTCGCGAGGTACCCCCGTGGCTTAGGTCTTCGGGACGAAGGGTTTGGCGAAGAAAAGGAGGCGAAAGGGGTCGTGGGCCCCTCACACCACATGGCGGCGCGGCCGGGGCTCGGGCCGCGCCGCCCTAGGGTGTGGGCCCACCCCGGCTCCTCCTCGGCTCCTCCTTCGGCTTCCTTCGTCATCTTGAAAAATAGGATTTTTGGTATAATTTCCTTCCACAGTTGATCTTCCGAAATATTGCGTTCCGACGGTGCTTTTTCCAGCAGAATCCTGGCTCCGGTGTTCGATCCTCCAATAATGATGAAACATGCAAAATAGATGAAATAACATAAGTATTGTGTCCCAATATGAAATATATCAATGAATAACAGCAAATTATGATATAAAATAGTGATGCAAATTGGACGTATCAACTCCCCCAAGCTTAGACTTCGCTTGTCCCCAAGCGAAACCGAACTCAATAGACATGACCACATGTTTATGGAGTGAAGAGTCGATAAATAGAATACGGACAAGAAGCATCATATTCATTCACACAGGACATTATAGTAAACAACCTCTTATAACTCATATTGAAACAAGTATAAGGTAATCACAAGTAAAGGTGCATGAGAAATCATAATTGGTGATGGCAAACTTCGTTCTTGGTCAGAGAACAATTAATAGATTATATTTATCTTATTGAGCAGCGCTCTCATGTTAAAGTTTATAATGCACAACTTGCATACTCAATCATAATGGTCTCCTCATAATCATTGATAACTTGCAAAGCTATATTCATTCAGATAAAACTTGTACTAAACAAGGAAGAATAAAAGACATGATGTAGCAAATCACAATATAATGGTTTGATCACAACTACTCAAATGCTTGCTTGAGATGGAGAGAAATAGGTTTACTGACTCAACATAAAGTAAAAGACAGGCCCTTCGCAGAGGGAAGCAGGGATTAAATCATGTGCTAGAGCTCTTTCAGGTTTGAAATCATATAAAGAGAATAAAAGTAAAGTTTTGAGAGGTGTTTGTTGTTGTCAACGACTGGTAGCGGGTACTCTAACCCCCTTGCCAGACAACCTCCTAAGAGCGGCTCCCATAATATTTTCCTTTTGTGTGGCACTCCTTCCAACCTTTCTTTCACAAACCATGGCTAACCGAATCCTCGGGTGCCCGCCAACAATCTCATACCATGAAGGAGTGCCTTTTTATTTTAGCTTTATGATGATGATGACACTCCCCCCAACCTTTGCTTACACAAGCCATGGCTAACCGAATCCTTCGGGTGCCGTCCATCAATCACATACCATGGAGGAGTGTCTATTTAGTTTAATTAATTTGGGACTGGGAATCCCATTGCCAGCTCTTTTTGCAAAATTATTGGATAAGCGGATGAAGCCACTAGTCCATTGGTGGAAATTGCCCAACAAGATTGAAAGATAAAACACCACATACTTCCTCATGAGCTATGAAACATTGACACAAATAAGAGATACTAAGTTTTGAATTGTTTAAAGGTAGCACATGAAGTATTTACTTGGAATGGCGAGAAAATACCATGTAATAGGTAGGTATGGTGGACACAAATGACATAGGTTTGGTTGAAGGTTTGGATGCACGAGAAGTATTCCCTCTCAGTACAGGTCTTTGGCTAGCAAGGTTAATTAGCAAGCATAAGAGTCGAGGGACACAAACAAATATACATATGATAGGAACAATCATGCATCTTCCTTGTAAGCTCAAACAATTTTAACTTCAGAATAATGAGCTATGAGCTAACAAGAAAGACAATGAAACATCTACATGTATTTCTCTTTTCTATTTAAACCTCAAAGTGTTGTTGCTATTGACCAATGCTAAGTTTGCCAAAACCAAATAGATTTATTCAATGCTCCCAAAGTGATACCAATACTCACAACAAGATGAATCATAGAGATTGCAAACTAAAATAAGATGTGCAATATGTAAATGAAAAGACTTCTCATTAATATTCCATATCGATAACTCACACCAAGGGATACATAGACAACTAAATGAGAGATACTTCCAAACGCAACCCATCTTATACGATAACTTCCCTATTCATGATATGACACTACTTGACAATAAAAGTAAAAGATAGTGATAATGTGATACCGCGGCATTCCCCCAAGCTTGGAACAAACCAAGGGGATGCCAATACCGATGATGAATTACTCCTTCAGCGATGGTGGTGATGAATTCCTGACAAGCTTCTCAATAAGCTCCTGAAGCTCGTCAATCCTGTAAATGAGATTGCGAATCATCTCTGAATTGTGCTCGACGCGGTTAGAGAGTCTGTCTAATGGCGAGTCCCAGCTCTTGGAGCTATTTCCCCACTCTTCAGCCTCAGGCTCCTTTTCTCCTGCAGTGTTAGAGCGATCTATATCCCACTGGCTAGGCAATGCTGCCTTGGGAGTCCCTTCAATTTGATTATTGAAAATTAGATTGTGGAAGGGGCGATGAATGCCTGATGGAGATGTTTTCGGAGCTAGATAATGACGTGGTACCGCCCCTCCAGGTGCGAATTCTTGCGCTCTTGTTTGCACTAAAAGTGTTGTCCACCACCTTGATGCTTGCAATGGTAGCACGCGGGTGTGCACGCGAATCTTCCTCCACCTCTTCTTCATCCTCTTCCTTGACGTCCTTGTCTTCCTCTTTCCACCCAAGATCTCGATCTTCTTCATCCGGAAACTCCTTGCCCTTGTTCTTGGAGACCATGGTGCTTCTAGACTAAAAACAGATCCTGGCAGAAACAGCTCGAAACAAAACACGTCGAAAACACGATATACGGACCTCCAGGGGTCCGGGGAATTATATAGCAAAAATTTTCTCGACAAAAGGAAAGTACCAGATCGAACCAGAGTCGGAAAGGGGCGACGGGGCGGCCAAACCCTAGGTCGGCGCGGGCCCTGTCTAGGCCGCGCCGGCCTATGGTGCCACGCCCTCGTGCGTCCTTTCCACTCCGTTTCGAACTCGTAATTTCTCATATTTTCCAAAAACAGCGAAAATATTGTTCGGAAAGTAAATTGCGTACTTTTCATTACCGTACTGTTACCTATTCAAAGTTGAGTTCTGGCGGACTGTCAATTTGCCCTTTGATGAAAGCTTCCGGTGTTTCCACTTGAATAATATCAACATCAACATTATAAGAGTCACCCGAGATATAATGCTTGAGTCTTTGTCCATTCACCACTTGCGTAGCATTGCCTTGGAGAGAGCTAATCTTGATTGCTCCTGAGCGATACACCTCCTCGACAACATATGGTCCTTCCCATTTCGAGAGTAATTTCCCGCAAAGAATCCGAGACGAGACCGATACAATAGGACTTTATCCCCAATATTAAACTCTCTTTTGATGATCCTCCTATCATGCCATTTTTTAACTTTTTCTTTAAAGAGTTTAGCATTTTCATAAGCTTCACTTCTCCATTCATCTAGAGAACTTAATTGTAGCAACCTCTTATCACCGGCAAGTTTAGGATCTTTATTTAATTCTCTAACAGCCCTATAAGCTTTGTCTTCTAGCTCTAAAGGTAAATGACAAGCTTTTCCGTAAACCATTTTATAAGGTGACATTCCCATGGGGTTTTTATAAGCAGTTCTATAAGCCCATAGTGCATCCTTCAATTTACTAGCCCAATTCTTTCTAGATTTATTAACGGTTTTCTGCAAGATAGATTTAATCTCTCTATTTGATAATTCTACTTGACCACTAGTTTGAGGATGATAAGCGGAAGCAATTCTATGATTAATACCATACTTAGAAAGAGTTTTTCTAAAACCTCCATGAATAAAATGAGAACCTCCATCAGTCATAATATATCTAGGCACTCCAAATCTAGGAAAAATAATATCTAAAAGCATTTTTAAAGAGGTCTCACCATCAGCACTTTTTGTAGGTATGGCTTCCACCCATTTAGTAACATAATCAACAGCAACAAGTATATGAGTGTTACCTTTTGAAGAGGGAAAAGGTCCCATGAAGTCAAATCCCCAACAATCAAACGGTTCAATAACAAGAGTATAATTCATAGGCATTTCATTGCGTCCGGAGATATTACCAACCCTTTGGCATTCATCACAAGATAAAATAAACTTTCTCGCATCCTTGAAGAGAGTTGGCCAATAAAAACCTGATTGTAGAACTTTTTGCGCGGTTCTTTCTCCGGCGTGATGTCCTCCATAAGCACCGCCATGACATTTACTCAATATCTCTTGTTGTTCATATTCGGGGACACATCTTCGCATAATACCATCCACTCCTTCTTTATATAAGTGTGGGTCATCCCGAAATAATGCCTCAAATCATAAAAGAATTTCCTCCTTTGCTGAGCTGAAAAGGTTGGAGGCAAGTACTTGGAAACAATAAAGTTAGCATAATCAGCATACCAAGGACTGTCTCGCGAGCTCACCTTTATCACAGCCAATTGTTCATTTGGAAAACTATCATTAACGGGAACAGGATCATAAGCAATATTTTCCAATCTAGACAAATTATCAGCAACAGGATTATCGGCACCTTTCCTATCTACAATATGTAAATCAAATTCTTGCAAAAGAAGTACCCATCTAATAAGCCTCGGCTTAGCATCTTTCTTTGTCATTAGGTATCTAATTGCAGCATGATCAGTATGAATAGTGACTTTTGAATCAACAATATAAGATCTAAATTTATCACAAGCAAAGACTACAGACTAATAATTCCTTTTCGAGTTGTAGCATAATTTCTTTGAGCAGCATCAAGAGTTTTACTAGCATAATGAATAACATTCAGTTTTTTATCTACTCGCTGTCCAAGAACAGCGCCCACAACAAAATCACTAGCATCACACATAATTTCAAATGGTAAATTCCAATCGGGAGGTTCAACTATAGGAGCGAGTTGTTAAGGCTTTCTTAAGAGTTTCAAAAGCTTCCTTACAATCATCATCAAAAACAAATGGTACATCTTTTTGAAGAAGATTAGTAAGAGGCTTTGAAATCTTGGAGAAATCTTTAATAAACCTCCTATAAAACCCAAGCATGACCAAGAACACTACGAATACCTTTAACATCCCTCGGATAGGGCATCTTCTCAATTGCTTCAACTTTAGCTCTATCAACTTCAATACCTCTCTCGGAAATTTTATGTCCCAATACAATTCCTTCATTAACCATAAAGTGGCATTTCTCCCAATTAAGAACAAGGTTAGTTTCTTCACATCTCTGCAAAACTTTATCAAGGTTTCGCAAGCAACTATCAAAAGAATTCCCATAAACGGAAAAATCATCCATGAATACCTCTACAATACTTTCACAAAAACCATGAAAAATAGCAGACATGCATCTTTGAAAAGTAGCAGGAGCATTACATAAACCAAAAGGCATACGTCTATAAGCATAAGTTCCATAGTGACAAGTAAAGGTGGTTTTCTCTTGATCTTTAGCTTTAACGAGCAATTTGTGAAAATCCAGAATAACCATCAAGAAAGCAAAAATGAGTATTTTTAGACAATCTTTCTAGCATTTGATCAATAAATGGTAAAGGGTAATGATCTTTCTTAGTAACTTTATTAACTTTTCGAAAATCAATGCACATTCTATACCCTACAACCACTCTTTGAGGAATGAGCTCATCATTATCATTAGGCACAACAGTCATACCTCCTTTCTTGGGAACGCAATGTACAGGACTAACCCATCTACTATCAACAATAGGATATATAATACCAGCTTCAAGAAGTCGTAATACCTCATTCCTTACCACTTCCTTCATCTTCGGAATTAGACGACGCTGAGGTTCAACAACAGGCTTTGCATCATCTTCCATATTAATGGCGTGTTGGCAAATAGAGGGAGAAATCCCCTTCAAGTCATCAAGAGTATAGCCAATAGCACTTCGATGTTTCTTCAATATTTGCAATAATCTTTCTTCTTCAAACTCGTAAGCTTAGAACTAATAATAACAGGATATATTTTCTTATCATCAATATGAGCATATTTAAGATTATCAGGTAAAGGCTTTAAATCAAAAACAGGATCTTCCTTTGGCGGCGGTGTTGTACCCAAATCTTCCACCGGTAAATCATGCTTGAGAATAGGTTGGCGAAGAAAAATTTCCTCAAGTTCATCTCTTTCTTTCCTAAAAATTTCACTCTCGCTATCCTCCAAATGTTGCTGCAAAGGATTGTTAGGAACAAGAACAATAGATGCACACTTGCTCCATTTTAAAATCATTACTAGGCAAATCAGCTTTATAAGGAGTTTTAGTAAATTTAGAGAAGTTAAACTCATAAGATTCACCAGCAAATTTAGTCAAAATTTTCTCTTTCTTGCAATCTATAATAGCTCCACAAGTATTTAGAAAAGGTCTACCAAAAATGATAGGACAATAATCACTAGCGAGCAGAACCAAGTACCAAAAAGTCAGCAGGATATTTAATCTTACCGCATAAAACTTCCACATCTCGGACAATACCAATTGGTGAAATAGTTTCTCTATTAGCCAGCTGAATAACCACATCAATATCTTCAAGTTCACAAGAATCAATTTCGTGCATAATCTCCGTGTAAAGCTCATACGGAATAGCACTCACACTTGCACCAATATCACATAATCCATAATAGCAATGATCACCAATTTTAACAGATAGCATAGGAACACTAGCTTGTTTGGGTTTATTAGGATGTGAAACAATATTAGAAGCATCTTCACGAGAAAATAATATGACCATCCTCCACATTTTCGAGTCACAAGATCTTTAACAATTGCAACAGCAGGTTCAACTTTTATTTGTTCTTCAGGTTCTCTAGGTTTCTTTTCACTTTTATGAACCGCACTATTTATAACAGAGTACTCTTTCATTTTAGCAGGGAAAGGAGTTTTTTCAATATAGGCTTCAGGAATAACATGATCAGCAGTTTCAATTACAACACACTTATTAATAGATGAATCAATTTTATCTTTATATGGTTCATGATACTTGTCAAAATTCTTCTTAGGCAATTCATAATGAGAGGCAAAAGCTTTATAAAGATTTACAGCAACTTGGGAATCAAGACCATATGTAGCACTCATATTACGAAATAAATCAGTATCCATAAAAGCTTCAATGCATTTATAATCATAAATTATACCTGATTCTCTATCCTTGTCGTTCTCCCAACCTTCGGTATTTTCTTGGATTCGATCAAGAAGGTCCCTTTTAAACTCTTCTTTGTTGCGCGTAAATGATCCAGAACAAGAAGTATCCAGCAAGGTCTTGTCTTGAAAAGAAAGTCTTGCATAGAAATTATCAATAATAACATTACCAGGAAGCTCATGAATGGGGCATTTGAGCATTAAAGACTTCAATCTCCCCCACGCTTGGGCAATACTTTCTCCATCATGAGGCCAAAAATTATATATGCGATTCCGATCCTTATGAATTTCACTTGGAGGATAGAACTTAGAATAAAACCGGGGCACAATATCATTCCATTCAAGAGAATCACCATTATCCAGTAATTTATACCAATGCGCCGCCTTACCGGACAGTGATAAAGAGAATAATTTCTTCCTCACTTCATCCATAGCAATACCTGCACATTTGAATAACCCGCATAATCTATTATATATTAAAAGTAAATGACGGGCTCTTAGAAATTAGAGAATTAGTTAGAAAATCCCACAATAATCAGAAAAATCTGGCCATTAATTTATCTAACCAGCTGAGGACAACCGATGGATCTTAATATAATATATTGCTAGAAAACTTTAAGAAAATTACCCACCACTGCCCTCCATAAGTTTTTACGTACCCCTTGAATGATACATCTAATAGATCACAATCTCTTCCAAACAGGCTACGGCAATCTCTTCCATCTAACTAACATGTACGTACGCCGCCGCCGACTTGGTGCCCTTGGCCGGCCAACCCACTCTAGGTGCATGTAGATAATCAACGATTTATGTTTCAATTTTCGGTTGCCGCATGATTGGGTTTTCGGCAGTTCAGCGCCGGCTAAACATGAGCCGCCAATGCCAAGATTTCCGATGGATGGAAGCAGTCCGCCGACTTGGTGCCCTTGGCCGGCCAACCCACTCTAGGTGCATGTAGATAATCAACGATTTATGTTTCAATTTTCGGTTGCCGCATGATTGGGTTTTCGGCAGTTCAGCGCCGGCTAAACATGAGCCGCCAATGCCAAGATTTCCGATGGATGGAAGCAGTCGCCCGACAGCTTTCAGATTAGTTGCTGGCTTAGGCTTTCAGATTAGTTGTTGGCGTATGTATCCCGATGCATGCAGGCATGCAGGTATGCAGGCCCATGGTACATAATTAAGCAGCATGCAAGTACGCATGTACACCTGATCTAAGAGCAAGTATTGATTTCGATTGTGTGATCGTCTTCCAGATTCCCTTCTGTCTATACATGCTGCTCATATGACATGGTAATAGATTAGACAAACTATTTGTTGTTAGGCAAAATTTGGGTAATAGATTAGACATGGCGTATGTATACCGACGTTGGCCGGCCAACCCACTGTAGATGTATGGAGATCAACGATTTCTGTGTCAATTTCAGTTGTCTCATGATTGGGCGGCGGTTCAGCGCCGGCAAGCAAAACATGAGCCACCGATGCCAAGATTTCCGATCGATCGAAGAACTCGCCTGATGGCTTTCAGATTAGTTGCTGCTGGCGTATGTATCCCGATGCATGGATGCAGGCATGCAGAACCGTGGTACATAAGCAGCATGCAAGTATGCATGTACACGTAATCTAAAAGCATTGATTTCGATTGTCTGATCGTCTTCCAGATTCCCTTTTATCTATACATGCTGCTCATATGACATGATAATAGATTAGACAAACTATTTGTTGTTAGGGAAAATTAGGTAAACTTATCTTTGTTCATTAAACCTGCCACAACTAATTTGAATCAAAGGTACTCCCTCCCTTCATCAAAGGATATCAAAGATTGATCTAAATTGGATGTATTTATCTATCCATTAAAGAGTGTGTAGATATATCTAAATTTAGATAAATTTGCCACAATTTTCGCGGACAGAGGTAATATTATCTTTTTTTGGACAGCTTTATATATGTATGTCTACCGTATTACTTACAATCTCTAGAGTTTTTTTCACCATTAGCATTCACAATAAGACGTTCATTGGCCCAGCTGAGCTACGCACTGGTACGTATATATTTATATATGTTTCCGTCCGCTAATTGGTTGGATTCAGTTACTGCCTAGAGAGATGCACGTACATGTATAGAGATTAGTTTTGTGTTGCTGCTAAAGGAACAAACAGAAACAGGGGCGTAGACACTTTTTTGGCTGAACATACCACATAGCAAGGAGGTCGGCTAAGCAATCACTTTATACATGTGATCTTGCAATAGAAAAAAATAATAGAAAATATTAGATTTGAGTTGCTCCAGAATAATAAAGAAAAGGTGCGGTCAGTATTTGCGTCACGAATTATGCAGAGTTCAGGTCTAATTAATCATTGTACCATACACATTCATCCCAAAAAATAAGAATATGCCAAGGTTAATTAATTACTCTTTTTTGTTTTGAAGATAAACACACAGAAGGGCCAGTGGTGTATACCTCATATATAAAGTTATTTATTTGATTATTATAATTTAATTTCTTAGGCTGTATGAAAATAAAGCCTATCATCCTATCCTATATAACTAAATAGTTCATCCCCACTAACCTATTTCTCTTAACATGCAGCTATGCTACGTCACCTCAATTTTTCCTATTGGCTATCATCCATCCCCGCAAGAATATGTGCTTAGATCATGCATCGGTGCCTTCTGTCGCTACAATTCCACGGAAACGAAAAGACTGAACATGCTTAGTGAGCCAGGCGATCTTTGCCTTCCCAGTTTCCTCCATATAGCTTCACAAAAAGAAACGGTAGAGCATGATTAGGGCAGCCGAGCGGCCGCCTCTTAATTGTTTTCCTATATATGCCCACCATAGCACCACGAATCTACAACCCCATCATTCTCTCTGGCCTCCTCCATCAATGGATCTATCTATCCTTGATTATGTATCTGATCAGCTTGCTTTGCGCTACTGTTCTCATCTACTCCTACATGGCCTATCCATACGGCAACAACTTTGTCCTCTCCACTGCAGAGTCATGGCAGGTAATTGTGTAGGCTTCGAGGAGTCGAGGTACGACCAGGCGACCAACAAATCCAATTCCCACGACAGAGTCGATGAGCTCTCTACTTACCTATTGGCGTTTGGAGGAGTTTGGAGGAGTTCGCAACTGCAATCGACTTCCTTTCTAACATTATTTATTCGACTCTGTGCATGACTACGACATGGTTTGCGCTTTGCAGAATTTGCAGATTTGACTTACCTCTTCGGTGGTTCCATGCTCTGCAGTGTGTTTGATTTATTTGGGTTTCGTTTACTGGTTAGATCGCATAAGGAGTCAATCACCAGAACATATCGGCTCTTCATATTATGTTGGTTAGTTCGTTCTAAGTCAAGCTTTCTACGCCTTCAGGTAAAAAAAGCTTTCTACGCCTTTCTTCAAATTCTTCTCTTCTGCTGAAGCTTCTGTCTACTAATATTTTCTGAAGTGATTTGACAAGCATGTGTAAGGTAGCCATGTTAAATTTTTTATCAGCAAAAGACCAGCTTCCGTTTACTAACATTTTCTGGAGTTTGCTTTCATTTTATTCCTCCTTTTAGCTTTCCCATATTAAGTGAAAAAAGTCACAATCTGTTGTTAAGTGTGGCATTTTTCTCTTCCCGTATCTCATGAATACTTCATTGTACTAAGAAAGAAAGGGCACACTGCTGCATGGGGAAGAACGTGAGACAGACCGATACAGCCAGCAGGTATTTTTTCTTATTATTATTCTATGTTCGAGAGAATGATTGTCAATGAATAGTTATGTAGAATATATTTCTCCAAAAAAAGTTATATAGAATATTGGTAGCATCATATATTTGTTCCTTTTGATGTACTAAAATTATTTCTACACGCACAAATACTAGATGCAACTTAGTTTTTTTTCATGGTATGTCACACCTACTCCTATTCCAATTGATATTTTTTATTTTACCAAGTTAAATATTGTATCTGACCGGATTAAAATAATTTTACACTGTTACAGGAGAGTTTCAAAAAATAAAAGAAGATCCTAATCTTTTCAAGAGCTTGCTTTCAAAATTATCTGAAGATCCCCCAAATCTTAGGGAGTTCAAATGCATCTTCTGGACTCTAACGGATGATCATATGCTGGCTCTGAACCGGCTACATGAAAATGTGTTATTTCTTGGCAGAATTCAAGCTGGTGGTTCACTCTTCTGCCATGTATCATAAAAGGAACATATTGGTCTCATGATTAGTAATACTTTATTAAGTTTTTGTAATATTTGGCTCATTTGTGTACTTTCTGTTGAAATATGGAAATTCCTTCTTCTTTTTTGGCTAATTTCTATTTAAGATTTAATCATTTTTGGATTACAGTTGTTTAGTAGATTTTCCTCCTATTATAGCATATAGTGTATGCAGTAAATCAACTTTGAACTTCGAAGAGAAAATGAGGTGCAAGTTTTCTCACAGACATTGCACTTAGCGGCCAAGTTGGAATTACTTCTTTTTCATGGTAAAAAGATTCTGAGAGTTGTGTTAGGCTCACCTCATGAACAACTTTTTGTACACCCAATTATGCTATATATATATTGTATTCTGAGGTGATTCTTCATATGTTCTAATTATATTATGAAAAAAAATTCATTTTTAAAATTTCCGCAGCAACGCGCGGGATAACATCTAGTTATAGTAGAATAGATGCCGGTCTGGATCATGTCTTTCTGTAAATGTGAGAATGACCGTTCAAATACATACAAGGGCTTTGTAATACAAGCTCTTACCATGAAAAAATTTAATGCATACAAATCAAAGTTTTGTGCCGACCTCTCAAAAGATAATTACATTATCACTGTGCCATTATCTTCGATTAATAAAACAATTGATTACGTGCATGCCATCTCTTAATGTCTAAATTTGTATCACAGAAAATGTGCAATTGCTGCTATCCTGCGTTGTCAATGCGGCGCAAAGGAGAGAGAAACGAATCGAGATCGATAAATACATACAAGGGCTTTGTAATACAAGCTCTTACCATGAAAAAATTTAATGCATACAAATCAAAGTTTTGTGCCGACCTCTCAAAAGATAATTACATTATCACTGTGCCATTATCTTCGATTAATAAAACAATTGATTACGTGCATGCCATCTCTTAATGTCTAAATTTGTATCACAGAAAATGTGCAATTGCTGCTATCCTGCGTTGTCAATGCGGCGCAAAGGAGAGAGCGACGAAATCGAGATCGATATTGGAGCACTGTGGAGGCTGCCGCGTGGAACATCATTGTTGTCCGCTGTTACTCGATTTTTCAGCTCTGGTGTGTTCTTCCCACTCGAGTTACACATAGTAAGTATTCCTACTTCCAATCATTGTGTATATGAAACACTTGGTTAGTAAAATATTTTGGTTCTAA
This sequence comes from Lolium rigidum, assembly GCF_022539505.1. Lineage (NCBI taxonomy): Eukaryota > Viridiplantae > Streptophyta > Magnoliopsida > Poales > Poaceae > Lolium > Lolium rigidum. The sequence continues at coordinate 24,144,040 of NC_061512.1, read as the reverse complement.
GAACTTAGAAACATTGTATATGAGTTGTTAAGTACGGAGGTGGAACCAAGGAGGACCATCCCAACTATTTTTGTTTGACATACACTCGGCTGAGTAATTAACCGTAATTCGTGCATGCATATGCATTACATTAAAAACATGGGCAAAATCATGTATTGGTGTGTACATGTTAATTTGAAACAAAATACATGCTAAACTTTGCGACAAGAATCAAATTTGTTGGACATGTGTTAGACAATATGTTGATATTGCTTACACACCGAAGTTGAATCATATTAACCACACATTTTTATGATGTAAATATACCTTGCCAGTTCCCCTGAAAGGAGAAGTTTCTTTTAATACATCCTCCATTCATGAATATAAGGCCACATTGTTTTTCATATCAAACTTTGACTAATGATTTAGTCAAGCAAATATAATTTACATGTCATTAAAAAATATACCATTGAAAAGTTCATCGGAATATGCATCTGATGATATAGTTTTTAATGGCATGCAACTTATATTTAGTTGGCTCAATTATTATTTAAAAATTACCTCAAAAATTGAAGTGTCCTTGTATTAAGAAAGGAGGGAGCAATACTTTCTTATCTAGACCTTTTTAACCGGAACTATTTCAATATAAGCTAAGATGGGTAGCAATGCGGACACAAAAGAAACCTCTAAACTTGGACGTACACTCCAAGTAATTTTGTGCTCACACAATTTAATTTTTAGGTTATCAAATATATGGATAAAAGGTTGATTTTTCTCCACTACTCCACATCTTCATATTTTCCTGATTTCTTAGGGTATGGTACCATAGTTCAACTATATTGGGGGAACTACATGTTAACGTATTCTTTAGTTGAATACGAATGTACTAAGCTAATCCGGTGCCTAGGTGAGGGTGTTCATGGTGTGCATAAGGGGCAAACTTTACAATGGTGGATAAATGGATACAAATTTATCTCATTAATTTACATTTATTTTTCTCCCATATTTGTTTAGAGATCTGTGAGAAATCTATAATGTTTAATTTGGTTATGTTAGCTGCAACAACAATTATTTGGAACTTAATTTTTCAAATGTCCATTGTATTTTAAAGGGGGGGGGGGGGGTAATTCAACCATTAAAATGAGAGACTTAGATTATATTTTTGCTCAGAATCTTTATCTTATATATTATAAATTTGTGAAAATACATTTTATTTTTCTCCACTGCATGACTTCATCTTTTCTTGTATGATGGAATGATTAAATTCTGTTGCATGAGTTTTCAATTCATAATACTCCTTAGTTGTTATATTTGTTGTGCCAACATTCATAAACGAATCAGTTTCTCTGCTCCATAGCATTTTATTTTAATTACCTGCGGGTGATGGTCGATGTTTTTCTTGCACTAACACAACTACCCACCTTTGATTCTATATTTTGATAACTAATGTATATACTATGCATTATTCGGAAAAAGACCAAAATAGATAGATGATTTATAAAAAACAATGTTACTTAATTATTTCTTAATTCATAACAACATAATCAAATATGTATATATAAAGTAAATATAAAATTTAGTTAAACATTAGGTATATATATATAACGTCATGTATTCTTAATAAAGGTGATACACTAGAGGGAAATAATATATGCACAAGATAATATAAATAGTTAATGTTTTCGAGAAATAGAAGAGGGTGCCCTCGCATTTGCGAGGGCCACTGTGCTAGTTCATGCAAAAACAGTAAATGATCACCGGGGTGGACAGTTCCATCCCCTTCATAGCGGTTATCCATAACACGTTCAATAATTTTCATAGGTATTTTATATGGTATCACTTCCTCACCTGGCGCCTCATCTACTACCGTTGCAGTAGTAGTAGATTTCCCAAATAGAAATTGAAGAGAAGATCTCTCCATAATGACTTATAGCAGCAGGCAGAAATAAAATCAGCACAACAGTAAAGGTTTTTCTTACCAATTCCACTTACCAATAGCGCTTCACTCCCCGGCAACGGCGCCAGAAAATAGTCTTGATGACCCACAAGTATAGGGGGTGTATCGTAGTATCTTCGATAAGTAAGAATGTCGATCCCAACGAGGAGCAGAAGGTGTTGACAAGCAGTTTCGATGAAGGATTCACTTGTAAATGCTCACGGACAAGTATTCGGGGGTTTTGATGTAACAGTTGAATAAAGTACGAGTATGTAAAGTGCGAGAGTAACAATTGCAGCGAGTGGCCCAATCCTTTTTAGCGCAAAGGACAAGCCGGTTTGTTTACTTATAATGACCAAACGTTCTCGAGGACGCATGGGATTTTAGTCTAGTGCTTTCGCTACATACGGCTAAATAATCTTCATTGTTATGATAAGTGTTGTGTGGGTGAACCTATGCTAATGTACCGCCCTTCCTAGGACTAAATACATACTTGTGATTATACCCCTTGCAAGCATCCGCAACTACAAGAAAGTAATTAAGAATAAATCTAACCACAACCTTAAACTCTGAGATCCTGCGATCCCTCCTGCATCGATATACCAACGGGGGTTTAGGCTTCTGTCACTCCAGCAACCCCGCAATTAGCAAACGAATACAAGATGCATTCCCCTAGGCCCATAAATGGTGAAGTGTCATGTAGTCGACGTTCACATGACACCACTAGAAGAATAACACCACAACTTAAATATCACACCATTGAATATTACTCAACCATAGTTCACTACTAACATTTAGACTTCACCCATGTCCTCAAGAACTAAACGAACTACTCACGAGACATCATATGGAACATGATCAGAGGTGATATGATGATGAATAACAATCTGAACATAAACTTGGTTCAATGGTTTCACTCAATAGCATCAACAACAAGTATAGATCGATACCGGGAGAGTTTCCCTATCAAACAATCAAGATCAAACCCAAATTGCTACGGCGGTGACGAGGTGCTGCGGAGGAGATGGCGGTGATGATGGTGGAGATGATGATGATGGTGATGGAGATGATGTCCAGCTCGATGACGGTGACGATGGCGTCGATTTCCCCCTCCCGGAGGGAATTTCCCCGGCGGATTCCTGCCCGCCGGAGAGCTCTTTTCTCTCTGGTGTTCTCCGCCCCGCGAGGCGGCCGTAACTCTTCGCGAGGTACCCCCGTGGCTTAGGTCTTCGGGACGAAGGGTTTGGCGAAGAAAAGGAGGCGAAAGGGGTCGTGGGCCCCTCACACCACATGGCGGCGCGGCCGGGGCTCGGGCCGCGCCGCCCTAGGGTGTGGGCCCACCCCGGCTCCTCCTGGCTCCTCCTTCGGCTTCCTTCGTCATCTTGAAAAATAGGATTTTTGGTATAATTTCCTTCCACAGTTGATCTTCCGAAATATTGCGTTCGACGGTGCTTTTTCCAGCAGAATCCCGGCTCCGGTGTTCGATCCTCCAATAATGATGAAACATGCAAAATAGATGAAATAACATAAGTATTGTGTCCCAATATGAAATATATCAATGAATAACAGCAAATTATGATATAAAATAGTGATGCAAATTGGACGTATCAGGCGGTGAGGGTGATGTTGGCTGGCATAGCTTCTTCAGGCCACAGCACCTTGAAAATTTGGATGGCGGCATCCGGTAGATCAACAAGGGTCCGGTCCACTGAGCGCATGTGTTGGACTCGAGCGGAGAGGGCGACCAGATAGTCGTACCCGTCCCAGTGCGCGTCCATGTTGGGGAATTCCCGCGCCACCCGATCCTCCATCACCTTTTTCACGGCGTGCGCCTGAGAGTCCGGGAAGTGTTCTGCAGGAAGAAGGGAAAAGCATAAGCGTAAGATACCGGAAAACAATCTGCCGGAAGGAAAAGGAACATGAATACATTTTCAAAAAGAGAAAGCTTATAAGCGAAAGAAGGGACAAGGCAAGAGCTTACGGAGAGCCAGCGCGTCAATCTGCATAACCAGCCGATCATATTCTTTATGATCAGTGGTCATGACCTCAATGTGGTGCTCCGCCGCTTTTCGCGCCTTCCTCTCCTCCTCCAGCTCTGTCATCAGCACCGCGTTGGAGTTCGTGGAATCATCCACAACCTCCGCCAGCCTGGCCTCGGCTGCGGCCTTGGCGTCCTTCAGATCTTGCTCATGCTGGAGCCTGGCCTGCATAGCCTGTTCTTTGAGCTCCTTGTAGCTGGTTTTCTGGGCGCTCAGGTCCTCCTGATGCTGCCGGATGAGCTGCTCCTTTTCGCCTAAGTACCGGAAAGAAAAGTGTTAGCAAAGTGGCAGTTCATAAAATGAGGAAAGAAAGAGTTAACCGGAAAAAAAAAGTGACACCTTGGAGAGTGGCAATCTGGGCCTTGAGGGTCTCAAGGGTAGCTTCCGGGACAGCTGTTGAACAAAAGATTCATAAGTGTTAAAGAAGAAAACATTCCGGTAAAAAGATGCCGGAGCAAAAGAAAGGAAATAAACCTTGGCAGTGGCTGTGGGCCTCGGCAAGGTCCCGGTGCTCCCAGAGAAGCTCCTCGAAGAGCTGCTTCCGGGCATCCGCGGTGCTCTGTTCAAAAGAAGATAATTGTGAGAAAGAAAGAAACCATGTTATTAACCCGAAACTCGGGGACTGGCTATGCCGGTTTCGCGCGTTTCTAGTTAAGTTTCGCGCTAAGAGCAAAGATCTTAACCCAAAACTCGGGGACTGGCTATGCCGGTTTCGCGCGTTTGTAGTTAAGTTTCGCGCTAAGAGCAAAGATCTTAACCCGAAACTCGGGGACTGGCTATGCCGGTTTCGCGCGTTTCTAGTTAAGTTTCGCGCTAAGAGCTATGCTCTCAACACGAAACTCGGGGACTGGGAGGATAGACAAGATCCGGAAAGAAGGAAACCGGCATCAGCAAAAAGTTACAAGAAGATTGGCGAAACTTACCACCACGTTGCTGGTGGCGTCGTACCACGCACTGTCGAACTCCTTCACGGCGCGCTTGAGCCGCATGAAGTGTTCTTCAGTGGACCGGGGCCCAGCAGGGTCTGGCGCTGGAAGACGGTCCTTCCCCAAGCCGCGGGTAGATGCAGAGATATCCGCATCGTTCCATTTTTGGGCGTAGGGGAGAAGGTGTCCCAGGTCCCGGCCCTCGCGCTTTAGCTCAACAATCCGGCCCAGGAGGCCGGATGGTTTTTCTGGGACCGCAGCAGCGGCAGGGCCGACGTGCAGCACTAGAGACTGCGAGCCGGCTGAGGCGCTGCCCTCCACGGCCTTTCCCCGGGAAGCCCCCGGCTTGAGGAACTTGGTGATCTTGGGGGTCTCCGGCGGTGGCTTTGGCTTGGCCGCGGGAGGTCCTTGGCTTGGCGGCGGTGTTGGAGTAGTCCCGGTAGGCTCGAGGGTAAGAGCTTCCGGGTGCGGTGCAGAAGAGGCCGGCGCGGAAGTATCCGGCGCGGCCTTGCTGGGGGAAGAGCTTGGCTGCTTCTTCTTCTTCTTCGGGCCAGGAGGAACAAGAGGTTCCGCCCGCCCGGCAGTTTCGTCGTCGGCGCCGGTGTTGCTGGCGCCGGTGTCTTGGGTCTCAGGAGGGGAGGTGAGATCCTCCTCCGCGCGGTGATCAGGAGGTGTAGGGGCCGCGCGCCCCGAACTTGTAGTGCCTCCCGGAGGGGAGGCAGAGGTGTTGCCGGCACCAGATGGTGCCGGACTTGAGTGAGGAGGACGAGTTGAGGTCCTTGCGGAGCCGGCAGAGCCCTCCGGCTTGGAGCCAAGCTTGAGCGCAGGGCTGAAAGAGAGAAAAAGGAAGGGTTGGAAAAAAGCAACCGGAAGAGAACTTGGTAAGAACAAAGCAAGCAAAAAGAGAAATAAAGAACTTACCCGGAAGAAACCGGCATCTTCTTATGCTTGTAGCGCTTCGTGCCTACTTGCTTTCCCCCAAGGACTTCAGTCCGAGGGCGTTTGGCAGGAGGAGCTTGGCTAGGGCCGGCGTCAGCAGCAGGCGCCTTGTTCTTCTTGCTCTGGGGCATGAGCTTATTCAGAAACTCATCCCCGACCTCGGCCTGCAGGGGAGGCACGTGCTCGTGGACCTGTGGTTCGGGGCCAGCTGAGGGAACATCTACAAAAGGAAATAAGCAACAGAATATGAGAGACCGGAAGAGGAAACTACCTCGTCCATGGGGAGCTCATCGGCGGAAACCGCAGAGGGGTTACCAGGGCGCTGAGTGGGGAGGTGACCCATCTTGAGGTCGTACCAAGGGACGAAGGGATCTGGATCAACCTTGTCCAAAGGCCGCTTCCGGCAAGGGCCTCGCCGATCTGAGTCAATGCGGGGGAAGCGGTCCCTGGCCTGAAAACAAAAGAAAAAAAGGGTTAGTCACAGTATAAGAGTTACCGGTAAACCGACCCGAGTTGCGTAATTTCTTACTTCTTGGGTCGGAGGATTAGTGGAACTGAGGGGTCGGAGGCCCCACTCCCAGTCATCCGGCATGTCCATTTGGCATATTTGGTTATCCTTCAGGACCACATCTGCCTTGCTCAAGGGCAGGCCGGTGATCTTGGTGGGATCGCCAGGGCCGTACATCTCGCTCATTTTGTGAGCGCGGCGCTTAAGGGGAAGCACCCGGCGGCAGATGAAGGTGCGGATAATATCATCGGAGCAAATCTTGGTATCCTTCATCAGCTTCAACATGAAGCGTACAACCCGGTTTGTCTCTATATGGTCCGTACCGGGGTTGTAGTTCCAGTTGACCTTGGCGGGCGGCGCCGGATTGAAGGGCGGCAGATTGATGAGGTCTGTGGCGCTCTTGTTCTTCACGTAGAAGAACGTCGTCTGCCACAACCGGCAAGACTCGAGGCCGTTGAACTTAAAAAGGGGCTCCCTTGGCGGGAGCCGATGATACAAGACCCGCATTGTACGGGGGGTTTGGGCTTGGGAATGTCCTTGCCCTGGACCGAGTTGATCCGGAGAGAAAAGAAGCGGGCAAACATCTCACGAGCGGTACGGATGCCGATGTAGCCTTCCATGAAGGCCACAAAACAAGAAAGATAAAAAACGGCGTTGCCGGGAAGATGGTGAGGCTGGAGTCGATAGAAATCGAGGAATTGGCGGAAGAAATCGGAGGCAGGAAGGCCGAAGCCACGCTCAAAGTGAGCAAGGAAAACAACGACCTCACCGGGTTCAAGCACCGGTTCGATCTCGTCACGAGGAAGCCGGCAGGAGACTCCATCCGGTATTCTCCTAGACCGGTAAAGCCAGTCGATCTCATGCTGAGTCACGTCGGAACCTCTCCAGGCTCCGCGTGTGATACCGGAAAGATCCTTTCCGGGGGCCCGGCTAGAGGTGCCGACCTCTTGATCCTTGCTGGATTCTATTTCCATCCGGGCGAGATCTTCAGTTAGCCCGTTGGAGGTCCTACTGCCTTGACTACTAGAAGAGGAGGCAAGGAGAGACTCTTCGCTAGACATGTAGATCTGGACAACACCGGAATCTACCGAAAAACAGTTTTCCCCAAAACGACCCTCGCGCGAAGATCTACGAGTAAGAGAAAAAGCAAAATAAAGAGGGGATAAATACTCTACCGGCCCAAGATCTGGAAAGCTAAGAGAGAAGAGGTAAAGATGTATCGGGCCTAACCTGAGGCGGCGGAGTCGCAGAAGAAGTGGCTCGCCGGTGGAATGGTGAGCTTGCGGTTGGCGAGGAGGTCCGCCGACGGTGAGGTGGAGAAGAGCTTGAGAAAGCACCAATGCCGCGACTGCGACAGGAGCGCCGCGAGAGGTTCTTCACGCGGTGAAGTTCAGCGGCGTCCGGCGGAGCGAGTAGCGGAGGTTCGTCGGGCGGCGGAGCTCGAACGGCGAACGGAGCGGCGGAGGCGCAGAGGGCAAAGGCACTGTGCGCGAGGAAGTGGGGAATGCGAAGAAGAGGATGAAGAGGAACCGCTCCGCCCTTATATAGAGAGAAGGGAAAGTGGGCCGAAAACCGTCGGGCCACGGCGGTTCGCCTCGTGGGCCGCCACGTGGCGTGCAGATACACGCGCGGAATTCAACATGCCACAGGGAGGCCACACAGATCCGGAACGGCCGCGAGGATCCGGTGTGGCGCCATAAATGCTGGCGCAGAAGCCGAAGGGAAGTGACCCCTGACACTGGCGCGTCAGGCACAGTGCGCATGTCACCGACGAGCACGATGCCGAGAAATTCTCGACTTCGCCGAGGAAAGAGTTAATGACTAAGATGCCGGAGGACAAGATACCGGAAAATGCTTTGCTAAGAGAAGTAACGTAAGTCCGGGCAAAAGATGCCGGAGCTAAGCTCAGCGCCGGGTAGATTAAACCGGTATCCAAAGACGTGAGAACCTGGCATGGTCTGTTGGATAGAATCCGCCAGACTATACCAGCTTCGGGGACTAATGTTGGGGGGATGACCCCCGGTATGCCAAAGGCATGCCAAACCGGATGGTTTGAGCCATCAAGATACCGGTTTAATGTTCGTACCGGAGCACAAAGATAAGAAGTTGGCTAAGTGAGGCTAAGCCGGTATCCCCAAGAGGGGTATGCCGGAACCGGGTAAAGAAGACACCGGGCTACCGGAAAGAAGAGCAAGTCGGCGGGATCTGGTCAAAGATTCTCTCCAGAGCTAGAAGACAAAGATGAGCTAAGCAAAGTAGCTTTAAACGAAGGGCTGACGATAAAGAGGAGGATGACGATGAAAGAAGATGGAGGACGTCAGCATCCCTGATTAAAGAAGACCCCGGCGTCATCTATGATTAAAGTAACTTTGTAAAGTAGTTTGTCTAGTCAAAGATGCCATTAGGGTTTCTTGCCTTGTAAGCCACCCTCTCCCCTATATAAGGAGAGGGGGCACACCCGTACTCGGGAGCGATGAGTAGAGACGAACACATGTACTGAGAAACTTGTAACCTGTGGAGATCAATAAAGAAGATGATCTAGAGCGAGTTCTTCCTTATGTCTTTCTTCTTCAACCTCTAGCCTTGTCTAAGTTCTTGAGGAAACCATCCGGAAGTTCATCCCATCTAATCACAAACCCTCCCCCAAATCCTCTAGCGTCCATTCGGCCCCAACTTAAGCCATCCTATGGCATCTGTCTGTTCACCACGACGACAATTGGATGTTATTAATAACAAGGTTATATCATTATATGAATGATGTAATGGACACACCCAATTAAGCATAGCATAAGATCACGTCATTAAGTTATTTGCTATAAGCTTTCGATACATAGTTACCTAGTCCTTTCGACCATGAGATCATGTAAATCACTTATACCGGAAAGGTACTTTCATTACATCAAACACCACTGCGTAAATGGGTGGTTATAAAGGTGGGATTAAGTATCCGGAAAGTATGAGTTGAGGCATATGGATCAACGAGTGGGATTTGTCCATCCCGATGACGGATAGATATACTCTGGGCCCTCTCGGTGGAATGTCGTCTAATGTCTTGCAAGCATATGAATAAGTTCATAAGAGACCACATACCACGGTACGAGTAAAGAGTACTTGTCAGGAAATGAGGTTGAACAAGGTATAGAATGATACCGATGATCAAACCTCGGACAAGTAAAATATCGCGTGACAAAGGGAATTGGTATCGTATGTGAATGGTTCATTCGATCACTAAGTCATCGTTGAATGTGTGGGTGACGAGGGAATATCTCGGCAATGCCTACGTATTGTAGACTTGGGTTTCGGGAGAGAGCGACGATGGAGATTCCGGGGACGAGATTAGGCACACGACGTACCCAGCTTCGGGTCCCCTCGGTGGAGGATCCCTACGTGCTGCTAGCAATCTACTATATGATCATGAGTATCTTTACATGGTGCCGCCGTAGGCGGAGCTATGCTTGTCCGTCTGTTGTCTATCTGTTGGCCTCTTTATTTCGGGTGCCCCGGCTAGCTTTATATATGCAACCAGCCTAGGGTTTTACAAGAGTCCTAGTCGACTACTTCTTCGGGTTGCCTTGTTGGGCCTTCTCCATATTTGGTTTTCTCCATATTGGGCCGAGCCAGGTATACTAATAATGGGTACCCGAAGGGTATGCCCATGTCAGTAGCCCCCGAGTTTATAGGGAAGTTGAAGACTTGCGTAGAAACTCCAAGCATAATCATCTTCAAAGGCGAGGTCCATGTTGTAGATCATGTGTAGCGTAGATGATGTCGACGATTCTTGAAATTATTTTTCTATCGGGTGCGCGGCAGCGCTCCCGATGGGAGTAGCCCCCGAGTCTATGGGCAAGTGCTTGCACTTGGGCATAGACTCAAGTTGTACTACTCGATGAAGAACTTAACTATATTTCTGGAAGACTTGATGAAATACATGGGCTCCCGATGGGAGTAGGCTCCACTCGAATCGTAGAATCGAGTTGAGTCTACAAAGCTTGATTGTCGTAGATGCTGTCGAAGTTATTTTTCTATCGGGTGCGCGACCAGCGCTCCCGATGGGAGTAGCCCCCGAGGCTACAGCCAAGTGTTTGCACTTGGGTGTAGGCTCAACTTGCTTTTAATCGACACCACAACTTTTCCTCTTTCTTGTATCTTATCGGGAGGGTGAACAATACTCTCGAGAAGAGTAGCCCCCGAGCCTATGAGCAGGTGCTTGCACCTAGGCATAGGCTCGAGTTGTACTACTCGATAAAGAACTTGGCGCAACCCCTCTTTTTATCGACTCCAGGCCGTTGCTATTTTTATTTGACATCCATATCTATATTGTACAGGGATAATGGTAATTGGGGCTAGTTCATCTGACGGATCAGGTACTAGTTAACTGCTCTAGTGGCAATCCGCAAAAACCTACTTCAAGATCACGTCCCTGGACATGATCTCGGGATACTGGTGCTAACTCGACAGGTGCCGCTTAAGGTCTTACCATCTGTCGAGCCCCAGTCATATTTTATCGGGTCCACAGCGCGTCCGCTGGGATATTTCTTCACATCTGTTGATGTGGAAAAAAGTAGCAGAGCGCAGTCTTTGGCGATGCCACGCCACACAGGACAGATCCCGGGGTCTTACCTTCGCAGAGTTTTGCGGCATTCGAGAGATTATTCGCGACTTTGGCGCTCCGAGAATATTTTGTCAAGTGCCTTGTTCGGCTGATGCAATGACCCATTTTGCGGGTTCTTCTATTTTTTCTCAGGCTTAATGAGACAGCCGAATATATTGGTTATTCTATATTGTCGGGTACATCACCGATGCTTTTGCTCGGAACAATATGACGAGTCAATGAACCCGAAGATTTGTCCACCTTTTTTTTTTTATTCCTCCTTGATGAAAATTTCGTCGAGTTCCTCCTCAGGAAAATTTCTTCGGGTCCTCTTTGAGGACAATTCTTCGGGTCCTCCCTGAGGACAATTCTTCGGGTCCTCTTTGAAGATAATTCTTCGGGACCTCCTTGACGATATTTTTTCGGGACCTCCTTGAGGATAATTTTTCGGGACCTCCTTGAGGATAATTTTTCGGCACCTCCTTGAAGATAATTTTTCGGCACCTCCTTAAGGATAATTCTTCGGGTCCTCTTTGAATAAAATTTCGTCGGGTTCTCTTTTGAAGAAAATTTCGTCGGGTTCTCTCACGATTTTATCGGGTTCCTCCCTGAAGAAGATTTCGTCGGGTGCTATTTTGATTTCGTCGGGTTCCTCCCTGAAGAAGATTTTGTCTGGTTCATCCTTGAAGAAAATTTTTGTAGACGCAATTATTCTTTCTGTCGACCTGAGATGTAAAGTGAAGAAGCATGGCGCAGCCCCCGAGTGTCGGGTGCGGCGAAAGTAAACGATAATCAACTTTGTGCAAAATAAAAGAACACTTAGCTTTTTGGACACGACGAAGTCGATGCATGATGAAGTCTTCGAGTGTAGATAAGAAATCTAGCCAAAGTAGAAATCACCAAATAATGAAAGTAGATGCCGCCATATTATTGATGAAGAAATAGCCAAGCCCCCGAGCACTGCTGGGGTGATGTCATGAATGTTGCTTAGATGCCGTGCCACAGTTGTTACTCGAGGCGAAGTCATGATCGAGCCCCCGAGTGTTTAGCCATGATGTCGAAAGAAGTTGACGGAATCGCGACGTCATATAAGGTGAAGCCATTTAGGATGAAGTCATAGAAAATAATATATGAAGATGAATCCAAGATGAAGTATTTGAGATGAATCTATATTGAAGATTACGCCATTAAATATAGAGCATATATTGAAGATAAATCCGTCGATATCATAGAGGATGAATCCATTGGCCCGAAGAATCCAGTAATAACCATAGAAGATGAATCCGCTGATATCATAGAAGATGAATCCATTGAGCCGGAGAAAATAGTTCCAGCAATAACCATAGAAGGTGAATCCGCTTATATCAAAGAGAATGAATCCATTGAACCGAAGAATCCAGTAGTAACCATAGAAGATGAGTCCATTGATCCGAAGAAAATAGTTCCAGTATTAACCATAGAAGATGAATCCATTAACCCGGAAACGCATCGGGTAATATTGTATAAGAGTGAACCAATAATAACCCGAAGAAGATAAATCCAGTAAGCCGAAGAAAATAAATCCACTGTGCCGAAGAAAATAATTCCACTGAGCCGGAGAAAATAATTCCACTGAGCCAAAGGAAAGGAAATTCACCAAGTAACCAAGTATATATGCGGTAACAAAGTAATAGTGTAGCTCCAGTTGGACGAATTTGCTGTAATAATGTAATGGTGCAACACCCGAGTATTCAAGCATTCGGGTGTGGCGATCGTAAATAATAATTAACTCTCGGAAGAGGAACACTTAGCTTTTTATCGGACACGGCGAAGCCGATGTGGAAGTAAGTCATGTAGCGGACATAGTCGATGTAGTCGCGCTGCGCCTGGCCGGAAGTAGTCGATGAAGAAGGTGCAGTCGATGTGACGGATACAGTCCATGACGCAGTCAAAGTTCGCGGCGAGCGAGCTCCCGAGAGAGGCGAGTGCGCGCTGATTAATTTTGCTGGCTTGAAACATCGACGACGAAAACTGATATTTTTGAATGCGCAAAAACTCCAATTAATCTCCATATATTCTCCCGAATATTTTTCACCGTGGACTCATGGGAAATTGAAGTCTCCAATCCCATCTTGTGTTGAACTCTATTGTTCCAGATTAGTCAAAAAATATACATATAAAATATACGCATGAAGATTAGATCCAAAGAATCGGGTGATAGAATATATCACTGTAGTAGCCTGATGAGTACTTTCAATTTAGAGAACGAAAACAGGAAGAGATTGGAATAATATCACCTGATTCCTTTACTTCTTGGAGGCGTACGATTCTCGTCAGCTATGCCGATTGCGGCTTATGCTGTGGCTGACCGAAGACATAATTTATACGTTTGGCCTCCGATTTGCTGCTGCTTCGTGAGTCCCTTTTTTTTCAGAACTTGGTTCATTGACGGAACTTGCTTCGTGACGGAACTTGGTTCATTGACGGGTCTCCAATCCCATCTTTCGTGAGCATCTGTTGCTTTTTTTTTTTAAGACCTTGATCCTTCCTTAGGTAATTGCTCCCTGGATCTTGATCCTTTCTTCAGTAATCGCCTCTTGATGTGTAGCACTTGTTTGTTTTTGACACGATGTGAAATAAAAGGTAGCAAAATCGATCTGGTACTTGCCCCTGATGTGTAAGATTGGACAATTATACTTTCTTTTGGGAACCGAGCCCTCCTGTAGTACTATCTTGCAAGAATCATGCATCGTGGATTCCCGTACGCGCAGCTTTCCTTTTACTTCTTGCGCACCACTGCCGCCGCACCGCCTTTGCCGCCGTACGTCGTCGCTAGTTACCAAGCCTGCCGGCCGGCCACATGCCCTGCCCATCTCGCCGTGGTCCGTGGCGAAAAAGTTTGCGCTGCGGCGTAGAATTTGACAGATTTCATGTTCCGCGTCCTCACACACGGACGATTTCAACCGGAGCTTCCACGAAGTGGCCGTCGTTTGTTGATGATGATGCAGCCGATTAGAACGTGACCAATATGTTGTCGATAATAAGAGATCCCGCCCGGATCACAAAATCCAATCGCCGCGATCCCCACAGACGGCGCCAATTGATGAGGGAATATCTCGGCAATGCCTACGTATTGTAGACTTGGGTTTCGGGAGAGAGCGACGATGGAGATTCCGGGGACGAGATTAGGCACACGACGTACCCAGCTTCGGGTCCCCTCGGTGGAGGATCCCTACGTGCTGCTAGCAATCTACTATATGATCATGAGTATCTTTACATGGTGCCGCCGTAGGCGGAGCTATGCTGTCTGTCTGTTGTCTATCTGTTGGCCTCTTTATTTCGGGTGCCCTGGCTAGCTTTATATATGCAACCAGCCTAGGGTTTTACAAGAGTCCTAGTCGACTACTTCTTCGGGTTGCCTTGTTGGGCCTTCTCCATATTTGGTTTTCTCCATATTGGGCCGAGCCAGGTATACTAATAATGGGTACCCGAAGGGTATGCCCATGTCAGTGGGAGCCATTATGGATCTCCAGATCCCGCTATTGGTTATTGGTCGGAGAGAGATCTCACCCATGTCCACATAGTTCACGAACCGTAGGGTGACACACTTAAGGTTTGATGTTGTAATAGTAGAACTTGAATATGGAATGGAGTTCGAAGTATTGTTTGAAGTCTCGGATGGGATCCCGGACATCACGAGGAGTTCCGGAATGGTCCGGAGAATAACATTCATATATAGGAAGTCATATTCCAAGTTTGGAAATGATCCGGTGCATTTATGGAAGGTTCTAGAAAAGTCCGGAAGAAATCACTTTGGAAGGCGGAGTCCCGGAGGGACTCCACCACCCATGGCCGGCCAACCCTAGAGGGGTGGAGTCCCAGGTGGACTCCACCAAGGTGGCCGGCCACCCCCTCCCAAGGAAAGGTGGGAATCCCACCTCAAGTGGGAATCCCACCTTGGGTAGGTTTCATGTCATATAGAAGGTTTTGGTTTGGGGTCTTATTCGAAGACTTGTAGACCAACTCTTGGGTGTTCCACCTATATAATGAGGAGCAAGGGGAGGGGGCCGGCCACACAGAAAAGCCATTGTGGCCGCACCCCTCATAGTGGCCGGCCACCTCCCCCTCTCCCAAACCCTAGCCGCCCCACCTCCTCCACCTCTCCCGCAACGCTTAGCGAAGCTCCGCCGGAGTTCTCCATCGCCACCGCCACCACGCCGTCGTGCTACCGGATTCAAGGAGGAGCTACTATTTCCGCTGCCCGCTGGAACGGGGAGAAGGACGTCGTCTTCATCAACACCGAACGTGTGACCGAGTACGGAGGTGCTGCCCGATTGTGGCACCGTCAAGATCTTCTACGCGCTTTTGAAAGCGGCAAGTGAACGTCTACCGCAGCAACGAGAGCCTCCTCTTGTAGGCTTTGGAAATCTTCAAGGGTTAGTCTCGTTCATCCCCTCGTTGCTACCGTCTTCTAGATTGCATCTTGTCTTGGATTGCGTTCTCGCGGTAGGAAATTTTTTGTTTTCTATGCAACGTATCCCTACAGGTACCTTGGTGGAGGCATTTCCTCCTCAGCATAAGCTGTTCTTGCCGCTCGATAATTTTGCCCGGTTTCACCTTTACCGGCATAAGCATTTCCGGCATAGCCATTTCCGGCATAGCCACGACCTGCCCCTTGGCTTTTTCTACCGGCCTCATATTGCCCGGCTTGTTGTTTTACGGCAAGAACCGGATCATACACAGTCATTTGCTGCGCATTCACTTCTTTTTCTCTTCTCCTGTCAGGGTGGGGGGACGATGCCTGCTCATGCGACTTGCTTCCGGCATTTTTTGCCGAACGCACCTATTTCGACGCTGCAGCCGCTTTGTTGATTCTAGCAAGCTCAGCATTTTGTGCCTCAACCTGAACAAGCAACTCTCTTACCCGATCTTGTTGCTTTGCTAAAGCTTCGCCAGAAAGCTACTCACACATCTCTACTGCAGCCTTAGCAGCTTTTATCGTTTTATCCGGACTGTTGTACTTAGGTTTTTCTATAGCGCTCAAAGATACCGACGTACTTTTTCCGACAAGAACCTCTCGGCGCAAATCCTGATCTAGGTTGCGACCTCTAAGCCGGTTTTCCACTACTCTAGCAGGTTGAGCGCTAACGGAAGCAAAGCCATGGGCAGCATTGTACTCACGTAGGGTTAGGTTGAGCTCTCGCTGAGACTTGATGATGTCCGCCGGAGAGCAACTTCTGCCGCTGCGCCTCCAGTTCGGCTTGAGCTGCAGCGGGGTCGATGTTCTGCGCGATGGCCGTTGCCAACACGCTCATGGCCGCTTGGAGAGGCGTCTCCGGTGGCGCTGCAGATGTTCCCGCGACGACCTCGTCACGCTCGGTCGGCGGTTTGGCCGCGCGCGGACTTGGTTTGCCCAGCGCCTTCCGCCGTAGCCTCTTTGCCAGCGTCAGCCGCGCCAGCCATCAACACATCCACGCTACCGGCGGCGTGGCCGGAGCGTGGCCCGCGAGTTGGTGAAGACCTTGGCGGATCCGGCGCCACCAACACCAGCGAGGGGTACTGGCATTCCTTGACGGTGCCGAGGTAGATGCGGTGGCTGCCGAACTCGATGATGCGGCCGTTCTGCGGGTAGCGACCGCCGTTGGCGAAGCAGCCCGCGTTGTCGTTGATGAAGTCCACCGAGCCGAGGCGATAGACGAGGCCGGAAACCACGCGCTCGCCGGAGACGGTGAGGAGTCCCGCCCGAATATGAACTCCAGCAAGCGCAGCTGCTGGCCCCACGGTGGGCGCCAACTGTCGTCGTGGTGAACAGATAGATGCCATAGGATGGCTTAAGTTGGGGCCGAATGTGCGCTAGAGGATCCGGGAGAGGGTGGCTTACAAGGGAAGAAACCCTAATGGCATCTTTGATGAGCTAAGCTACTTTATAAAGCTTCTTTGGTCTCCATGACACCGGTCCTGTCTTTAATCAGGGGCGATGACCTCTTCCGGTAGCTTTTACGTCATCTTCTACTTTGGCTTCAGAGCTTCGATTAAAGCTGATGTGCTTCGCTCATCTTTGTCCTCTAGTCCTTATGGAATCTTTGACTAGAATGCGACATGCTACAGTCAAGCTCTTGCCGGTACTCCGGCCTCTTCTCTACTTAACCGCATTCCGGTATACCCCTCCTGGGATACCGGTATGTTTTCTCTTGGCGCTAGCCAGCCTACTTGGTAATCCGGATTAATCTTTAAACCGGTATCTTTATAACAGAAACAAGGCAAGTTTACCATGCCTTTGGCCTACCGGGGGCCATCCCCCCAACAAGACACGAGAGAAGTCATGATGTTAGTAGTGGAACTATGTTGAGTAATATTCAATGATTTGATATTTAAGTTGTGGTGTTATTCTTCTAGTGGTGTCATGTGAACGTCGACTACATGATACTTCACCTTTATGGGCCTAGGGAAATGCATTGTGTAATTGGCTACTAATTATGGGGTTGCAGGGGCGACAGAAACTCAAACCCCCATTAGGAAACCGGTGCACGATGGAGTGTATGATCTCAAAGTTTAATGATGTGGTTAGATTTATCTTAATTACTTTCTTGTAGTTGCGGATGCTTACAAGGGGTATAATCACAAGTATGCATTAGTCCATGTTGGGGTAGTGCATTAGCATAGGTTCACCCACACAACACTTACTGATGTGGGCATTACCCTTCGAGTAACGAACATTAGGCTACTTCATGGGCCCATGAAGATTGCCCAACATCCGAGGTGGGCCTACACGTCGGTGCTGGAGAAGGAGACTCATCCGAAGAAGGATTCTTGATGAACAAGGCAAGGAATGCAATACAAGGAAAGATTAGAATAGATATTTTTGTACCTTAGTCGAGTCCAGATAGATCTCTTCGGACCTAGCCTGCTATATAAAGGCCATGAGAGGATCTGCCAGGAGAGAACTTACACACGTAGAACCACCGCAAGATCAGAACTAGATCATAGAACCCTTGCCTCTCGGCGAGACCACCACCATAGCCCATTGGCTACCCATTGTAACTCGATATATTCTCGATAATCAAGATCAGACAAGCAGGAAGTAGGGGTTTTACCTCATCGAGGGCCCCGAACCTGGGTAAATCTCTCGCCTCGTTTGTTTGGTTACCGATGTCTCGTGCTAGCCTGCAGAATTTTGTCAGCCCTAAGCCCCTCATGGTGGGTATTGCCGGGGAGCACTTCCCCCCGACACTTACCAAACCAATGAAAATTATTTAGTTATGTGAAGCGAAAGCACTTGACGAAATTCCCGTGTGTCCTCACGAACATTTAGTCATCATAAGTACACAACCGGCTTGTCCTTTGCTCTGAAAAGGATTGGGCCACTCGCTGCAATTATTATTGCTGTCTTTTATTTACTCGTACTTTATTTACCTGCAATACCAAATACCCCTGCAAACCTATTTGCTAGTGTTTACAGTGAATCCTTGATCGAAACAGTTCATCAACACCTTCTGCTCCTTGTTGGATTCGACACTCTTATTTATCGAAAGTACTACGATACACCCCTACACTTGTGGGTCATCAAGACTATTTTCTGGCGTTGTTGCCGGGGGGTGAAACGCTATTGAAGACTGAAATTGGTAAAGGAAACTTTTACTATAAGTGCTGTTTTTATTTCTGTTTACTGCTTTAGTTCATTATGGAGACGTCTCCATTTGATTTCCTATTTGGGATTACTACTACAACTGTTACGGTAGTGGAGGAACCACCGCATGCTCAAGTGGATCCTTTTAAAATACCTATGAAAATTGTTGAACGTGTTATGAATAACTGCTATTTAGGAGATGGAACTGTTCATCCGGATGATCATTTACTCTTTATAAATGAATTATGCGAGTTGTTCAAATGTGCAGGTATTTCAATGGACAAAATTAAGAGGAAGTTATTCAGTATGAGTATCCATTACAAAACAAATCAGTGTAAAAAAAAACTGAGCAAACACACAATTTATAGCAAACATTTGCACCATCCGACACCTGCTTTCTCAACAGAAGCTGTATGAGTTAGTCACACTTTGTAATAATAACTTATGAAAATATGCGGAAAACATAAACTTGTGGCAAATGATCCGGTAAATATTGCAATATTGCAACATCTCCTGTGTGCTTTCTCTATAATACTAATAATACATGTCCGTTACAAAATCAATAAGCATATGCAACATCGTGAAAGCTTGGGAGTAAATTGTGCATGGCCGGCCAGATCTTGTTGTTTCTTTTTTGCGAAAATTCCACCGATCTATTAATAATCATCAACAATAGTACAAGGATGCCCAAAAGTAATAAAAATTACAGATAGGTCATTGGACCACCTAGCGACGACTATGAACACTAGCGCGAGCCGAAGGCGGGCCGCCGTCCCGCCCCTCCATCAGCGGAGTAAGGAAAAATTAGCCGTAGAAGAGCTTGTTGTAGTAGATAGATGTGAAGTTATCGTGCTAACGCCCCAAAGAACCAGCGCACAAAGGCAGCAATTTCTATCGCTTCTTGATCTTGTTGTTTCTATGTTGCCTTGGTGAACCGTTGCAGTTGGGTCTCTGGGAGAGATAGGACGACGTCATAGGTTTGTTTGTTGGTCTATGTAAGTTGATTTTCTATTAATGGAATGCATGGTTGCTCTGAAAAATAAAAGAAGCTAGCTAGCAAAGCAGGCAACGTGCACATGGTAACCAAGATTTCTTTTTTTGTCTTTTTTTTTGAGGAAATTTCTTTTGTTTGTCGAGCCGCACGTGGCTAGCAAGGAAGGCTGGTGCGACGGTGGGCCAAACATGTATGCAGGCAAGGAACGACGGGCCACAACGAGGCCCATGTGGTGCCCTGCGGGCGATCGGTGTTGTTGTTGTTGTTGGGTTGCGAAGAAGGAATGGACCAACTGCCGTTCCACCAACCATCACCGAAACATCTCAAAAAAAAAAAAACATCACCGAAAAAAAAAGGTAACCTATTGTCACCACCTCCACCCGCCCGACCCAACCTATCCCCCGTCCCCTCGTTCCTCCGCCCGCCATACACGCGACCAAATCGGTAGCTGGTGAGGCAGCTTGCACGCTAGGAGGTGGCGGCGAGGGCGGCGGACCAAGCTGTGGCGGCGCGGTGGAGTTGCAGGCGGGCGGAGAGCAAGCGGCGGCGGCGGCGGGGCAAGCAGGCTAGCGGCGGCGGCGGGACAAGCAGGCAACGGGGAGCGGCTGCGATTTCCATCCGTCGCGAGGTACGGCCAAGGTCAGATTGGGGTGGTGCATATAAACTTGACTGGCATGCAGACTTCTTCTTCAGACGTCTGCAATTTGGCAGCTCTCTGGCTTCTCTGCGCTAAAGGTCCAATTTTTCCTCTTCACAAAAAATAGAGAGTCACCAGCAATTAACGGGAAGGAGGAGACGGAGCGAGATAAGGAGAGTTATCGCGGGCGGCGTGCGTGGGGAGATAGAGAGAGAGAGAGAGAGAGAGAGAACCAAACCAAAGGTGGTAGAGTAGATGTGATGTGAGCCACCCTCTTTGTATCCCTCGCCAACTTCTCTCCCCTACCAACTTCTTTTCCTCCTCCCCCTTCTCCCCATCGTCTCGTGGCGGCTGGCCTTCGCCTCGGCACGCTCTCCCCCCTGCCGCCGCCACCCGCCGCCCGGCCGAAGCCGCCCGGTACGTACGTCTCCGTCCTTGACCATCTCTATCGCTTCTGCCCGCCGCCGGCCGACCGCCAGTATCCCCTCGCGCTTGTCTAGTTGTCGGCCGTGTTTATAGGACCGGCCGGCGTTTCTTTCTCCCACGAATTCCTCGCCCGTTCTCGGTTGTGGCGATACCTCCTCCCCCCTTGCTCTACCATACAGTTCAATCTCGTCTCTTCCTGCGCGTTTGGATTGGAAGGTGGCGGTGGTTGGCGACGCCTCTACCGGGGGTTGACCCGTGGAAAATTCTTGCGTTCTCGAGGGGGTTTGGTTTGTTGGATTCCTCCGATTGGTTTACGGTTGTGTGGTCGGCCGAGCCTCCTCGCCGCCTGCTGTATATCTGAATTCCGATTGATTTACCATGGTTTCTCCCTTGGGTCTGATGGCTGCAATCGGGAATCGTGGCGTGGAGATTGGTACAATTGCATTGGTGGATACAGTGATAATTATGACCGAAAAAATACTGTTTTGATGAGTAACTGTCTCTTGAGCTGATGGGTGATGATTCTCTTTGACCGTACCTGTAGGTGGATAACAGATGTGTAGCAGGATTCTGTATGCTCTCGAGTCGAGTGTGTGCTTGCTCATTTCTGGCAACTGACTGCCAGCGGTGACAAGTACACCACCTTATTTCTGTTTCTACTTTTGGGGGTAATAATCGTTGTGCTACCACACCCCCTCTGCTCCCAGAATGAGCCTCCACGTGATGGAACCATGGGAGAGAGCTGGTCTATCAGTAGCAATTTCGTTTCTTTTTTCTTCTCTCGTGTTTGCATTTTTGTTGTGCTTCTAATCGTTTCACAGTGAACACTTAGATTGGATGCCTTACGGAGTGGCGTTTCTGTGCTGAGGGGATGAAGATAATGAGTTTATCTGCTATGGCATTATAGTAGTATAATTTACTTACATAGGATCCATTTTGTTTATTCTAGCTCACGATGCTTATGGCTATCTTTCTGTCTGAGTGGAGTCACTTGATTTTATTTTAGTTTTCTAGTTAAACCCTTTCAAGGACCTGAATCCTGCTCAATGGTGTTATATCTTACCTCCTTTAACATGTGTTTGTTCGTAATGGTGCTTTTACATGGTCCCTGCCCCTGGGCACATAATTTAAGCAGGCTGAAATTATGAAAATCATGGTTTTTGGGTAGCAACATACACCATGTTATGCTAGAACTGCCCTCATACCATTTTCCTTAGAAGTACCATGTGAATGACTATAAAGATAAAGGTAATATGATAGGGTTTGCTGTATGGATTATTCTTGGTTGTTCTTGTCAGAAATATGTGTACTGGTTTGGAACGATTTTTGTAACATCACTTCGATGGAGGAATAGAACAAATATTCAATTATCACCGGGTTGCTTCTTTGAACAACATGGGTGATATTATTACCTATGATCAAGAAATAGTTATGATCATTAAAACAGCGTTACAAAGTGCTGGCATTGTTGGTATACCGTGAAGCACATAAGTAATGGATGGCATGATCGAACTTTAGAAGCCCTTGATTACTTGCGCTGCACGCATTGCTTTCTCAAAGTCTCCATTTTTAAAACACAATACTGTTTTATTTACCAATTTTGTATTATGACTTTAATCTGTCTATTATATTCTCATATTGGTCATGCTATTACAGGTGGCACTTCAAGTATGGTTAGCTTGAGGAGACGTCGGCTATTGGGTCTTTGTTCGGGTAAGGCAAAGTCGTTGTAATAACGGGAAACATCTTGCTCATATGTTGTAAATAATTGTTTAGATAATTTATTTTGTGAAAATGTGTAAATGTTTTCAGTCCTATGGATATGAAGCTGCAAAACCACATCTTCCAGATATCCTATAAGCCATACAGTTTCAGATAAAAGAAATAAAAACATGTAATAGTATGCATCCTATAGCTTTTATGACAAGATCTAATTTGCTCCCTCCCTCTCTCTCTCTCTCTCTCTCTCTCTCTCTCTCTCTCTCTCTCTCTCGTATGTAAGTACTATTGTCAAACTTTCATCAAAAGAATTCTGTATCTCCTCACATACCTGTAGTAGGTTGCTCTGTAGTCCACATGTTAGTAGCATTGGGTAGTTCTATAAATAATGACAGAGGACATGTTTGGAGAATGTCAGTTTTCATTAACGATGCAAATGGGATGGACACGGGATGACGGTTTCCCACCTGATCTTGCCCACCAGGATTAAACGGGATAAGTGAGATACCATGTAGTGAGCCCTGTGGGTCCCATGGGAGATCACATAGCTGCATTGACGCGCTGGCCATGCTCTGCCAGTAGCACTGTCTCAAGTTCGTGGTCATTGCCTGAAAGATGCACGCGGTTCAGTTTGAGGTACCGCCTGTTCGAGCATCATGTGCTACCCGGCGGCACGGCTGAGTTGAAGATGGCGACCTTGTCCGTATATGTCTACATGAACAGCGGCGACTCCCATGCCATGCTGTGCGAGGACGTCACACCCGCATACAGGTGGTATATAGTTGAAAAGAAGCGGCAGCAGTGAGTTCACGACAGTAGCAGAGGGGACGGCAAGGATGCCTGATATTTTACATGCTGCTGCTCTGCTGCCCTCATCTAGTCAAGCGGGCAGAAGCGGACATCCTCGCCGGCGCAACATGGGTTGTGTTGGCAGGACACCCAGCTGGCTAGGTGGCACACCCGCCCCACTTAAATTGAAAGTTTTCATGGGCGGGGAGTTCGTTACAAATTAATTGCTGCCAGTACAAGAGTCGTGGTTACGATCAATTTTGGCAGGTACTGCTGGTACCGACATCATGGGAGATAGGACGCTAATTGGAGGCCACATGGCACACAGTGTTTTCTGTTCCATGTTTACCTATGGTGTGAATCAAACTAGATTGAATTGTTCTTTTTGGGTTCAATTATCAATTTTGTCTGGTTAATTGCACTGCAACTCTTCTGTTCGTGTCAAAGTGGCAGCTTGAACTTCTTATAAGTGAAAACACGACCTAGTAAATTTGCACAAATTGAATCTGACATTCCAGGTTCCATTCTATAATATGGGGCTCACGCTGACTCCCCGAGAGTGATCTAGTAATCTAAAGTGATAAACGCAGCCCCCCACCCCCCACCCCTGCGGAGTCTTCGGAGGCTATCCACGATAGGCAAGTGGCGCGCAAGGGCAGGGCGTCGGCCTCGACTCTCCTCCACTGGTTGATCCACGTGGCGCTGCGCAATTGGCCCAGCCAAAATATCTCTCCATCTCGGTTGTGCACGACGAGAACCAATCCTTATCCCCTCGTTGGTAAGATACCATTGAGGATGCTACATTGGCTGTGAATATTACGTGTATCCTATCTGGCCTATTTATCTAAATTTGGTTAGTATCCAAGCTGGTTATTTTGTTAACTTTTTTTGCAAGTCCGAGTTGGCTTATTTGTCCGTAGTGGAGCCAGGCGGTGCCTTATCAGAAGGGTGTATCTGACCTACCTTGGTAGGGCATCGGGAAGTGGCTGATCGTCCCGCCATCCAGTTGGCTGCCTGCGTATGCCTCCCAGGTCACACTAGACCCGCCTGGGACAAAAACCTACCATATGCTTTGGAGAAATAGGCCAGCTCACACATCCCGAACAGAACTATGCATCGAACGTGGCATCCTGTATGGCAACACACAATTGCCACCTTCCTGTTATAGTAGGTGTAGTAGGTCTAGCCTTTCACAACAGACATGAGCTATTAAACCTGGTGCAGTGGTCACTCTCTCCAATTATACATGGTTGAATCTTGAATGTGGATCCATTTCTAATGTTTTGACTGCCAGTTTGCATAATCCGACAGTGCAAGTTAAAATTGACTCATGTTGAGATAAAGCATAAATACTAGTATTGTTTACACCTCTTTTTTTTTGCTTCGCAAAGGACATCTTTTATATATACATGGAGGTATCAAGTGTTCTGGTACTCACTTTGTGAGGCAACAGACTACTGGAAGAAATTTGGCAAGAGGAGACAAGTACACATCATGTGTATATCAGCAATAGACAGAAAACGTTCAGTGGGTCAGAACCAGATTTGTGCAAAAACACTGATGAAAATATATATGGAAATAACCCCTTGTGATTTCAGCTGTGCTATTTAAGTTACTGATGGAAGCTACCAGGCTCTTAGGTTAATTCTTGGTTTGAAAAGTTACCGAAGTGCTGCTCAAATACTGTTGGAAGATGAGATGTTTTTGGAACATTACTATTCATCTCACATGTGCCTTCCCATTTAGAACCTAAGTTGGATATGATGATTTGCACTGTTGGGGATCATTTACATAGAAAGCATCTTTAATTCTTCATAGATCTATGAACTCTGTATGCTGTTATTGTTCAGACAGTTACATCAGCTTAACTTTTGTTTCAGGCAAAGATTCATTGCCAGTTGATCTTCCTAAGCCTGTTGAGAATGAAAAACATTCGGAGGTTGCACACCCAAATGTGAACCCGTTCAGTGTGCACCCACTGCCCTTGGTAAGTTTAGCAATTGCCTGTTCCTTGTAAATTTGATGGACAGACTGTAGCACCATGTTTAGTAATAGCTCCTGTATTTCTCCTACCTTGTGTATCTGTACAAATCCTGATGTTCTTTGTTAGTGATTCTTCCGAGGACCTGTTTTGTATTTCCAATTAAGTTTAGAGCTTGTTGTTTGCAGTTGCAAAGACGGTTTTGCTAATAAAAGAAGCTTATTTGTTGCAGACCTGGATTTCTGATGTACTCCCAGAATCCTCAAATGGTTCTGACTCTTTGAAGGATGAGAAAAACCAATACTATCCAGGTCTCTTACGCAGTATTCTCTGTATTTCCTTTATCCGTGTGAAGTGCATGTTATTGTATCATTTTGTATGGCAGATGATGTATTTTAGAATTACATGTAAATCTTCTAGCAAAATAGGATTTGGTTAACAATTTTTTATCAGTATCCATGCGCGACATTTTCACAGTATTAATATTCTTCGATCGGCTAATCCAACAGGGGCAGGGACACTTGCCCCAGTTAGTCTTATGGTGCAGCGGGGTCTCCAATTGGAATTCCCACTTATAGGAGAGCACATGCATGCATGTAGAATCTGCCGCCTCATTGCTGTCATCATCGATTAATTACTAAATCTGAATATTTTAAATGATTTATCTTCTAAACCATTAACCTGATTAGCTATCCGTTTTCACCGTTGTGTTCGTATCGACGGCTTTCAAAACTAGGTCCAATGTTTTAAGTTTGGACAATTTATTTTCGCTGCACCAGTTGTCATTTGTATATACAATGGTTGCCAAATAAACATCGAAGAGTTGCCAACATAAAAAAACATTGTTGTCAGATAATTTTATGCACGTGTTTTAGTCATTGCAAATTTGCAATGTTATACAGAGCTAGCGATTGAGTATTCTAGTATTTACGGTATCTAAGAGATGATGTCATTTAATACAAAGTAGTATTACCTCCTTTGCACTGAACTATGTTATTACAACTTGGCAACTAAGTAGGTGTAACCTAGAAATTAAGTGATAACAATTTGGCAACTGCCAACGAAAAAAAGTTGTCAAAATCATGTCAACATGAGATTTAGTTTTGAAGATCTCGTTGTGACTAAGCCAATGATGAAAATAGAACATCAATCGAATTTGCGGTTCGAGAGATAAAAGGTTTTATTTTATCATTGAGCACAAAGGGAATTGCTGTGTAGTAATGTCAAATCCTAATGCAACCACGTGGCGGCAGCAGTGTAGTAATGTCCTTTGATTGAGTTGCAGTCTCCTTTTCAAAAGGATAATTTAGAGTGTAAATTAGATTTGTCAGCTCCAGTAGATAGCACATTCGTGTTTAACTTTCTTTTCTCACACTAATTAAACATTATAGATACTCAATTACTGGACTACGTGATTTGTGAAGTTTTTCTCTAAAGGATTCACCTGTCAATTTTTTTAAAGTACAGAACCTCTTGTTTTCTTCCATTCCGTATTGGTGTCACTACCCTTATCTTCATCCTTGCTAAAGAATCACAGTGTGTGCGATGAACATCACAATTGCTCTACAGCAAGTCACTATATTATATTTTTGGTTTTTTTCCTTGTAATTTTAGGCAAGGAGATTAAGCGCAGAAAGCGACATAGAAGAAAGCAGTATGTGGACCAAGAGCCATGCATAATGAGAGGGGTCTATTTCAAAAACATGAAATGGCAAGCTGCTATAAAAGTTGATAAGAAACAAATTCACTTGGGCACTGTTGGAACACAGGATGAAGCAGCCCGGCTATATGATAGGTAAGTTCATCTTAGGAAAACTGAGTTTTTTAATGAATTTTCGTCGTGGAAGAGTGCATGCATAATTTTTCAATGCTTGATGCTTTTGACAAGGAAGAGTCAATGATTAATCATGCTAGCAAAGTTTGGGAAATATTTTTGGTTCGTGTGCCTGGTTTACGACTTACAATCCTTGGTAGGAAACCTAATATATAGCAGGCATGTCTCCTCCGGTACTTTTGCACTTTTGGTTCGTAATTTTGATCAAGTGATATGGATGTGATGGCATGCTGAGGCCAGATAAGCCTAGTTTGTTGCCATACTGATGTTCTTGCTTTGATTCAACATCATTTTGCAGGGCAGCTTTTATGTGTGGAAGGGAGCCAAATTTTGAACTTTCAGAGGAAGAGAAGAAAGAACTGGACACATACACATGGGAGGACTTCTTGGCGATAACGCGAAACACCATAACCAACAAAAGTAAGATGAAGTATTTGCATAGTCATTTCTTCCCTGGCAGCAATGATGAATAGCATAGCATAATTTGTGTTCGCTTTTTTTTTTTGACACTCATTTGTGTTCGCTTCTTTGTCTCTACTAGAACAAAGAAAGGTTGGGTCGGTAAGGCGCAACAAGGCGGACTTATTCATAGGAGATACTGAGATGGTCAATGGTGGTGGGTCTTCTCACTCTGATGATGGAGATGTTGAGACATCGGCTTCTTAGATGGCCGCCGGCCAGATCATCACACCCAAATGGGAGGGTCCGACAGATTCGTTTACATTTAGATATTCTTCCCTGTGAATAATTAAAGCCATGTGCATAAGGCCTTTGCAGTCTGATAAAGGTAAAAGGTTAGATAATCATGTCATCTCAAATAAAACCGGAGATGTTCAAATATAGAAGCAAATCCCGCTGAGCAATCATGTTTACCAGTTCCAGAAATGTGTATATCTTGTCGATAGGTTTACCTCAAATTTACTCGGCATGTAACTGGTTTACTTTATGAATGATGATCCCTAAAGAGTAGTTTCCATTTGCGATGCCTCATGTATTTCACCGAGACATTGATGCATCCATTTGTATTGTGTATCGGTGGAATTTCAGCATTGGAGGTGACAACAATGATAGCAACAAGGTAAAATGCAGCCACAGCCAATATTTGTGTTATAGTTGTGGAGCGAATATTTCTACTCTTGAAATATCGCTGGGCTTTTTAAGGGGTCTTAGCCGGAACTACCAACAGTCTGTGAACAGTCAGCTGAAAATAAAAGGTCTGCGAATAATTTTCAGGTCCACAACCTGTGCCATGGGGCAGGGGTAGGTCTAGACGCAGAGGTGTGCAGCGGCGGTTCTCTCCTTCATCCTCCCTGCTAACCATCGGCATTCGTTTTGCTTTCTGAACACTCTCCCTATTTTTCTTGCAAGGATCAGTAAATTGATAGTATAAAACAGAGTGGTTTTTGAAACTGGTGTTTGTCAACTTGACAAAAGATAGCGACGGAGATCCTCTGACATAAGCTGATTATATGCAGACACGCCATAAGTGGGGGCCACATGTCAGTGAGCCCACATCAAGATAACATATGTAAATATACCCAGTCCTGCAGCAAGGTACCATCTCGCTGAAACGGAAACACTTCTCTTCCTCTGCAACATAGCACTAGCCAGTCATTCTTCACTTTAGCTACCATCGTTCCCAGATGCAAAATGTAGAAAATGTTCCAGCGACCCTAACATTGTACAACACAACACACTACCTGGAACCTAACACGGGGTCTCATTGCCCTAACCTGCCAAAATGAAGACATCTGATCGAGCAGAGTTTGAAACTCGCTACCTTGCCAGCGGGACACATTCCAGCATACAAGCAGTCCTACCGACTTAGTAGGGTAGTACCGCTGAATCAGAAATGTGCGAGGAAACAAGGTAGAGAGCTTTTTGTTGCACTAGAGACTCTGCGGCTCCTCTGCAGCCTTCTCCGCATTCCTGCAAGCAATGCGCAATGATCAAACAGTGTCAAAACTACATCTCCAGCACCCACTGGCCGGCAAGCTAGAAGGGATTTCATATGATGGATTCAATCGGTTGCAATAACCCAAGAAAAGCAATGTCATCGCTACCTCAGCGCTTCCCTAATCTCTTGACTTTTGGGGTCCAGCTGTAACGCCACCTGGAATGCATCGGCGGCACCTTCATAATCCTGTGCATTGAGATAATATCAATACAATGAGAGCTAGGGAGGTATATACAAATGGAAAGAATGAGTCAGATTGTGAGGGCAGAATCAGTACAAGCAGCTGTACCTTCATGAAGCTGAGGGCTGCACCTTCACGATACCAGGCCTTGGACCAACAGGGACGCATCGTTCTGCACTTGCGGGCATCTTCCAGAGCTAGTTCCCCATGTCTCATACGCAGCCAGCAGAGGCTCTGGTTGGCATACATGGTTGCATCAGATGGGTTTACATCAAGTACCTGTGTTTACAATGAGCAAGTATGCAGTCAGTTTAGCTCAATTGGTTGGTGCAACAGTAATGAATGGATATATTAACAGGCTGACAGGCTCTGCCAAACATCTGGTTGCCTTTTCATTAGTTTATTTGTGTGCAATCATAAGCCATCAGAACTATTTGTTGTGCGATCTTTTCTATTGTTCCTAGCAAGTAGAGTACTAGATAGGCTCATGCACTTACCTTGCCATAAAAGGACATTGCTGTAAAGTAGTCCTCCTTTGCAAATGCTTCTTTTCCTTGTGACTTCCAATAAGTAATTTTTTCTTCCACAGAAACTGCGGCCTGAACACAATAGCATGTTCAGTTACAGGCGTGCTGAATGACAGCATCGACAGCACAGTAACTGTTCAAAGTAATAACATCTCCCATTTCAATACATAAAGGGTGCATGTACTAAGAATTTATGAAGAATGTACAGGCTTCCAGATATAACAGGGAGGCTACAGTTTCACAAAATGTTATCATGTCTAAGACTTGGCTATTTCTTCTAAGGACAACAAAGTGGAAATAATTGAAGGACAGCGTGATCTATGCATGTAAACAGAGTCCATGACACAGCATAAGCTATCTACAAGAGCACAACAAATTATCGTGGTCTAAGTAGAGAATACGAAGCAATCACGCATTAAGCTTCATGTGTATAACCTGGAATGAAGTGATAAAAAGTTGTGTACATGCCTGAAGAGGAATGTCCGGAGAATTCACGGTTCTAATTATCCCATCAACACTCCAATCTGGCAGAGATGGAACTGGTTTGGTCTTAGAAAATAGAACTTCAACAAGGTCACGTCGACCATGAACTGCTGCTATCTCGACTGGAATTGCACCATGCTATATCATAAAAAACAATGTAAGATACCATGTAATCCAGCATGGAAATGACAAAGCTACCAATGCCATCAGATTATCTTTTCGACAAAAAATAACTTTGCAAGAAAATGAGATATTAATGAATTCATTGAACTGGCAGTAACAGATTTAGACACTGTTAAATGAACAGAACATACTGTAATTTACAAGAAAGCTAGACATTGTACTCCCTCTTGAACCATAGTACATGGACTCAGAGGAGTACTAGAAAATAATATGGAGTTACAGTGACCAACTATTATCATGATGCTGACATGAGATATGTAAGACCTATTCTACCACTTAGAACCAGAGCTGCAATCTTGCGGTGTCTTCCTAAGTCAGTGCAGTCTGAACTCTGAAGCAAACCGAAACAGATGCACT
Organism: Lolium rigidum; assembly: GCF_022539505.1. Classification (NCBI taxonomy): domain Eukaryota; kingdom Viridiplantae; phylum Streptophyta; class Magnoliopsida; order Poales; family Poaceae; genus Lolium; species Lolium rigidum. The sequence goes on along the minus strand of NC_061512.1, from coordinate 24,113,448 downwards.
TGAATACAAACCTACTATACATTATTCAGTTGAACATGAACAATCCATACAGCATACTGTTATCTTAGGAGACCGAGTTATATTCCACTCTCTATCAGATGCAAGGAGAAAAGGGCCAAGACTGCAAATTTGAAAGCACAGAAGGTAATAAATGGAGGTAAGACAAAGAAAAAGCTTTGTGAGGAAATGAGACATTTCTGAATTCACCCCCCTGTCACTACAATTTTAACCACTGTTAAATGAACAGGAAAGCTACACACAATACTCCCTCTTAAAGGGGGACAATTTCAAATCCATCTGTCTGCGTGCATCAATCAATGCAGGGGCAAGGGGATATCCTCCTTTTCGAAAAGAAAAACCAGACACTGCACTGCCTCTCAAACCATAGTACTCAGAGTCAGAGGAACACTAAAATAATGTTTAAGTCTGATGACCTTCTGGTATCATGATTCTGAGATGAGATATGTAAGACCTGTTGTACTACTTAGCACTAGAGCTGCAATATTGGGATGTCTTCCAAAGTCAGTGCAGTCTAAATTCTGAAGCAAACTCAAACAGATGCACTCAGATACAAAACTACCATACAGTATTCAGTTGAACATGAACAATCTTTACAGTGCACTTGTATCTCAGGAGAAAGGGGCCAAGTATAAGACTTTTGAGAAAGCTAAGTACACAGAGAGATGAAGACAGAGGTATACTTACCTCGCTAGGAATGTTAGGGTCGGCTCCAGCCTCTAGGAGCAACTTGATAAAGTCGGTGAAGCCATCATCAACTGCTTGCGTTAAAGGAGTTGGTCCAGACTTGCCACGAGCATTCAGATCAGCACCAGCCTATGGGTAATAACAGTAAAATAGCTTTCAGACACAGAGCTTGTAGAAGTAATCATGACATGCTCAACCAGAAAAAACAAGTTACTCTACAAACTCAGGTCACCTGCTCGTTGCCGTAAAAAAACAAAATCAGGACACAGCCAAACATAAAAAAACATAACAAAATAGATCAAGTCGGCAAATTACTAGACCTCAATCAGTATCTTCATGCATCTCAAGGACTTCCCAAAGACGGACATCACAAGTGGTGAAAGGATTTGATTGACCACTTTGTTTGGCTGAAAAGGGAAACAAATCACAGTTTTGAAAAAGTGTTATTGCGATCACAAAATAATATAATATATAGCCTAAAAAGTATCCAGGTGCCCCTCCAGGAATAAACCATTACATCATCAAGCATACACAGGTTTATCACATTATAGCCTTCTCAATTTGTAAGATTCATCCAATTAACTGACAATGGAATAGACAAAACTTACATCAGCACCATGCTCCAGCAGAAGCTTCACAACCTCAGGACGGTCCTTTGCAATCGCCAGGTGTAATGGCGCTCCCTGATGATCAACAGGATCCACGGGAACTCCTTTGGACAGCAATAGCCTGACAGCTTCGCAGTGCCCTGGAGGCACAGCAAAGATAGAGCAAATGCAGATATATCAGAGAACCAGAGCCAGCCTGTTCAGAGTAATAATACATAGACAGTATCTGTATTCAAGCAATGTCTTTCCTTTAATTTCAGGGAAACAGAGTAGTAGTGAGAAAGCGCACCTTCCTCTGCTGCACTATGCAGCGGCGTCGTGCCCCTCTGGTCGGCGATGGCAGGGTCAGCGCCATGGTCGATAAGGTACCTCATAACTTGGACATTCCCCGCAAACGCGGCGTAGTCCATCGGCGTGGCACCTACAGGGGGAACAGAACATGTCGGTACTAAAAAAAAAGAGCAAACTTTTCCTGCCACGGATGCACAAGGATGTTATTTTTAACGCACAATGCGCACCTGTTTTTGACAATGTGTTGACATCGAGCCCAGATTCCTCCACGAGGAAGCGGTAGATCTGCAGGCAGCCCTTGCGCGCAGCGAAGTGAAGCACGGTATCCCCTTTCGCGTCCTTGGCTCCCCGCAGGTCTACCTTCTTCGCCATTTCTAAAAACAAGAACGCATGAAGTGGCAGTAAAATCATTCAGACGAGCGGAAGAGGCGAACTTTAGACCAAAATTGCACAGATGAGACTCCAAATCGGCGTAACTAGGGCTACAATTCGGAACGAGAGAGAGGGAGAGAGGGAGGGGGTGGGGGCTTACTCTTGAGGAGGCGGAGGTTGCCGTCGAAGGCGGCCTTGAGGGCGATGTCGGAGGCGGAGGAGGCCATGGTGGCGGCAACCCTACACGCAAGGTTCTGGCTGGGCTCCGCCTCCGCGCGTGGTGTATAGGGTTTTGGGAAGGGAGGCCGGAGGGCGGCGCACGGGGGAAGGAGACGACGGTTCAGGGAAACCACAAAAGACAATTCTTTTTCTTTTTGCGAATGTACTACAGTACCTTGTAGCACGTATTATCTGTCCCAAAGTTATTTCTGTATATAAATGACCTCATACTAAAGAAAAATACAGTTTGACCCTCGGAGATCCTTGCACCTAGCCCTAATGTCACCACTGTCATTCGCCACCAACATTGTAGCGCAATCGAAGAACAAAGGGACCAACCACCATGTCTAGATCTGCAGGAACATCGTCGCACATCACACTTGCTTGTCGTCGATGAACTGATTCGCCATACGAACAAGATTGAGACAAATGTGCCACGTTAGTCGGGGATCTTCAATGTGTCCGCCAAATTTTGAGGACGCCATCTTCATCGAATGCGGTCGATGAGAAGAATGTCACCACATGTCATCATCCACACAACCTTCTTCGAAACACCAAAAAAAAGCCCACAAAGGCCGACTACCGGGGGCACCAACTACCAAACCTAAATTTGACGGAACATGGCAAGACAACCATCCTGACTGCCTCTCAATGTTGGAAATGAGAGCACCGCGAGGTGGGGGAGGACATGAAATTTTATTTCGCCAAGGTGCTCCCATCGTTATGATGTTCTAGTTAAACACAAAGTCAACCCATCTAAATGTTAGAGTTAAAGTTCGAGGGTCCCCTCCCATCGCCTCAGGAGCGGATCGGGGACCCATGGCATCGCCGACTCAGGAGGGGCAAACCATCGCCACCCTAAACGTTTTTTTTATTGGAGAGAGGGGAATCAAAAAATTGACTAATCGGTGAATTGAGAACACTCTTTTTTTTATCTTTGGGGGAGGAGTTAAGTTGCTAGCAATGTTTTTACATTGTTGCGTGGTGCGTAACATTTGTTCGTGACATCGAAGCTTTTTCCTCTCGCGTTGCAGTGCGCTACATGTATTTTTATATATGATGTTCTACAACACACTGAAAAACTATTAATTATTGGTTCATTATTGTATAATTTGGATTTGAAAACATTTCAACTTTCTCCTAGAATTTTGGATGTTGGGGAGGTCGTGCGACACGAACCCGTATGATCTCAATTCAATGGCAACCGGTCCGTTGGTTGTGCATGTTAGAAATTGTGCTGAACCCTATGTTCAGAAGCATATACTGTAAATCTTCCTCCCTGCAAAAAGATTACTACTAGGGAGTACACATAAACTACCAATGCTTGTGCGGAGTTGTACTCAAAAGATAAAATTCTCACAAGCTAAATACTTGAGTTAATTACCGCGGGAGCAGATGAATAAACAGCACGAGAGAGATTAGCTTAGAGAAATTACATCTCACTAACCCAGATCACACCATTAGAGAGCCGTTGCAAGCAGACATGGTCTTTTCTTTGATGAAGAGCATCAGCAGCTGGTGACCGGTGGTCGGATCGACGGAGTGGTGGATCAGGCGGTGGACATGGATGCGACGACGGCGTGCGCGACGATGGCCATGGAGCTGAACCTGTCGTTCTCCCTGGGCAGCGCCGCCTCGCCGGCCATGCCGGCGCACCCTGACGCGACGTACTGCGCCGCGTCGAGCACCTCCCGCGCGCCGCGGTACCGCCCGGCCGCCACGGCCCGCGCCGCCCAGCGCAGCGCCGGGACGGCGCCCGTGTACAGCTGCAGGCACGACCGCATGCCCTTGGTGGCCTCGGCGTCCGCCGCGGCGAGGCCGAGCGCCGACTCGAGGCTGGCCTTGGCCGCCGTGGCATTGGCCGCCACCAGCCTGGTGGCGAGCGCGGCCAGCTCCGGCGTGCCGCGCGCGGAGCGGCAGGCGGATGCGTCGGCGCCGCAGAGCGCCGAGGTGCAGAGCTCCGGCGTGACGTAGAAGCTGCCCAGGCTCCCGCACAGCTGGTCCAGCGGCGCTGCCGGCGCGCCGGAGCAGTGGACGACCGCCGAGAAGAGGGAGAGGAGGAGGAGAGCGGAGGAGGTGGCGGCCATGGCCATGATGGGGGGTAGCTCGATCGGGTCCCGGCGGTTTTATGCTAGAGGCGAGGCGAAGGTAAGAAAAGGCAGGCGATGTGAGACCACGCCGTGAGTGTGCTGCAGTTGCATGCTTATGGTTGAACCGATGTTGAAGACGAGGCTTGCTCACGTTCTCTCTGCTTTCTCCTTGTACCAGAAGATGTTGAGCTAGATGGAAATGTGAGAGTAACCACATTGTTCAGATTTGCTGGTACAGGTACTGATCATGTGTGCAATTGAATGGCACCTACGCAGGGCAGCGCAGTAATGGGGAGTGCCGGAATAATGTGAGCCATCCGTCGTGTATCCATCAATGCCCGCCCGGGACGCACCCTGCTCTGTCTGTCCCGCCACAGCCGAAACGCAGCCGCCGCCGGCCCAACCACCCACGACGAAACGCGAATCCGATGAGAAAAACCAGGCAAGCCTCGCATGCTGCCATTCATTGGTAGCTCACCAAACAAATACTACGAGCTCCACCGATCATACTTCCAAGTTCCAACCGTCACCGAGAAAGAAACCATGACGACCAGCTGCAGCGCGCCGCTCCTCCTCGTGCTCGTGCTCGCGCTGCTGGCCGGCGACGTGCAAGCCGCTCCCTCCCCCGCCGCAGCCGCGCCGGTCGACACGGTGGCGGACTCCTGCGACGCGATCCGGGACTTCGTGGACTACGCCTTCTGCGCCTCGGCCCTGCGGTCCGGCGGCGGCCCCGGCGCGTCCACGGCGGACCGGCACGCGCACCTCCTCGTGGCGGCCGACCTGGCCGCGGCGCGCGGGGCGTCGGCGCGCGACGCCGCCGACGCGATGGCGCGCGCGGAGCGGGACCCGGCGGCGCGCGACGGGATGGAGGCGTGCGGGATCCTGTACGGGGCGACGTCGGTCCCGGCGCTGCGGTTCTTGCGCGGGTACGCGGCGGCGAGGGCGTGGGACAGGGCGCGGCCGCTGCTGGCGCTCACGGGGCTGGCCGGGATCGGGTGCGAGGCGGCGCTGGGAGGAGCGACGGAGGCCAAGGGCAGGATGGCCGAGGCCAACCGGGAGTTCGACCAGCTCTCCACCATGGCCACCGCGCTGCTCAACAAGGTAGACACCCTAGGCTAGGCTAGCTGGGATGTAGTACTACGTAGCTGCCGGAGCGCCGTCGTCGTGGCCGCCGTCGACCAGCGCTAGCGGCTGGTACGAGTACGCGCGTGGGGCTTGACGTGATGGTCTCGATTAAATCAATGGTGAGTCCGTGTGTAATCCCTTGATCAAATCAATGGTGTATCGTGTGACGGTAAATCTTTCTTCTCCTCACCACTTTGCATTCTGCAACTATCGCAAGTTGCCAAATATTGACATCCTGGTTGGAGAGTGAATTACACAAAACTACTACCTATAATTGGGGTAAATTTGATGGGCCAGTATGGGTTTTGGTAAATTTTTTCTTTTTTTACCTTGGTAATTTTTTTCAAGTCGGTGCCATTTCTGGATCAGGAAGCAACAAATAGAGGGGCTAATTATCTACATACAACGTAATCTTCGTAGCCATACATCCCGTGGCGGTGCCTCCGGAGAGGCCCCTTTTTCGGCCGATCAATTGAAATTGCCGACCGAGCTACGGGCCGGTGCACGCACCTACGGCGGCATTACCTTTGACATCCTACGCCAATGGCGTTGCAGGAGTAGCTCCGACAGCGGTCGAAGTTTACACCAGTATCCCGAAATCATGTCCAGGGACGTGATTTTGAAGTAGGTTTTTGCGGATTGCCACTAGAGCAGTTAACTAGTACCTGATCCGTCAGATGAACTAGTCCCAACTACCATTATCCCTGTACAATATAGAAATTTATGTGAAGAAATATAGAAAAGTTTAAGTTGTCGAGTAAAAAATAAACAGTGGAGATTTTCCCTGACTCTACGATTCAAGCAAAATCTCGGGGGCTACTGACATAGGCATCCCCAATGGGCCTGCCGAAGATAGTACCCGGGGTTTATCGAAGGCCCACTACTCGAAGAATAAGAAGATTCGGAAGCCCAAGATATTGTTAAGGAAAGCTAGAGTTGTAATAGGAAGTAATATTTGTAATCTTGCGGGAAGAGTTAGAAACCTACCCGGACTCTGTAAGCTGTACAATACGAATCCCTCGGCACCACCTCCTATATAAGGGGGGGTCGAGGGACAAAGAGAGGATCGAATCATTGTTTCTCAAACCTAGTTTCATAATCGTCGAGTACTTTTCGGCTGAAACCTTCGAGATCTACTTGCCCTCTACTTCCAACTAAACCCTAGTCTACAACTCGTAGGCATTGATAAGTTAATACCTTGTCAATAGGTTAGTATCATACCATGAGATTGCTCGTGCCACTGAAAATTTCAGCGAGGATAACCTACTTGGAGCAGGAAGTTTTGGAAAAGTTTTCAAGGGCCAGCTAGATGATGGTTTGGTGGTTGCGATAAAGGTGCTTAGTATGCAAGTCGAGCAGGCTGTGAGGAGCTTTGAGGTCGAATGCCAAGTGTTGCGGATGGCTCGGCATCGCAACTTGATACACATATTGAATACCTGTTCCAACTTGGACTTCAGGGCATTGCTGCTTCAGTACATGCCCAATGGTAGCTTGGAGGCACACTTGCACACTGAAAATAGGGAACCACTAGGATTCATAGAGAGATTGGACATTATGCTTGGCGTGTCAGAGGCATTGAATTATCTGCACCATCACCATTTTCAAGTTGTCCTACACTGCGACCTGAAGCCTAGCAATGTACTTTTCGATGAGGACATGACGGCCCATGTTGCTGACTTTGGCATTGCAAAGTTACTTTTAGGCGATGAAAACTCCATAGTTTCAGCTAGTATGCCTGGGACAATTGGGTACATGGCCCCAGGTACATTTTTCCATGATCATGATTGAGCAACATATTTATGAAACTGGAGTATTTGGTTCGATTAGTTAACTCTCTTGAGTTTTTTCATGATCAGAGCTTGCATTTATGGGAAGGGCGTCAAGAAATAGCGATGTGTTCAGCTTTGGGATCATGCTACTTGAAGTTTTCACGGGGAAGAGGCCCACTGATCCTATGTTCGCCGGTGAATCCAGCCTTAGGCAGTGCATTTTGCAAGCATTTCCAGCAAAGCTCATTGATATTCTAGATGAGAAGCTACATCAGGATGAACGGATGAACCAAGCATTTCATCACCAAAAAATAACAACTTCACCGTCTTCATCCTCAATTGCCCACAATGGTAACTTTCTCGTGTCGACATTCAAGATGGGTCTAGAGTGTTCCAGTGATTCTCCCGACCAGAGGCCAAGCATGGGCGATGTGGTCACGAGTCTGAAGAACATCAAGAAGGATTACTCTACTCTCTTGGTAGCAACTAGAAGCGTGCATCAGCAACATTGATATGGTAATGTGTAGGGCCATGTATTGTTTCTTCTTCCACTTCCACTCCAGTTGCAGAATTCTAATGATCATGGAAGGTTGAACATGTTGTTTTTTTAGTTACGCTAGTTTGGAGTTTATGTTGCTTACTAAAATTGTGTTGTGTCTTGTAATATGAACTCTTAGTTTGTTAGAGGGGAGTGGCGTTAGTAGGTTTTTGCCATGTAGGGGTGTTTGAAATCAAGGACTCGCAGATGGTTTTCCATCGATCGATGTGGAGGACAGATGGCACTGAAGAAGAAATATAATCAATCTGGTTTCATGTTTACTTTTACTATGTGTCTGCATGGTTTTTGTGTCTACCCTGGAGCCTCTCTTTATGCTTCATTTAGAAGTCGTAGACCTCCTCTTCTAAGAGAAGTTGTAATAAGCATTAGCTTCAGGTTCATGCTAAAATCTTAGTGTGGTAGTTGTGTCTTTGAGGAGCAGGTGGTTTCCGGTTGAGACTTTCCATTTTTATTCTACTTTGTATGACAGATTTCAATTTCTTCAATGAAATGGGAGGCCGTGTGGCCGCTTTAATATTTTTTTTGATCGTTAGGGGAAATCAATCGCCTTCGCTCGGAGAAAAAAAACCTGAAACCTAATTCGTGTCGGTGCACTCCCCGTGTTAGCACGTGCTCCCTAACTCCCATCCAATCGCCTTCCCTAATATTCATCTAGTATTTCAGAATGGAGGGAGTATTATTTGTTCTCCTATATTACCCATCACCGTTCTTCAACATTTGGTTATCCTTGATCTTCATTTTCTTTGCATTTTTCATATCAATAAGATGTTGGTTACAACGCACGCATTTAACTGGTTTTATATATAAAAAAATAACGGTTGTGCTCAGTTGTACACTTCAATAACCGGTCATGAATGCGACGACGGCGTGCGCGACGATGGCCATGGAGCTGAACCGGTCGTTCTCCCTGGGCAGCGCCGCCTGGCCGGCCATGCCGGTGCACCCGGACCCGATGTACACTGCCGCCTGCAGCACCTCCCCCGCGCCGCGGTACCGCCCGGCGGCCACGGCCTGCGCCGCCCACTGCAGCGCGGGCACGGCGCCCGCGTAGAGCTGCAGGCACGAGCGCATGCCCTTGGTGGCCTCGGCGTCCCTCCCGGCGCCGTGGCCGAGCGCCGACTCGATGCTGGCCTTGGTCGCGGTGGCGTTGGCCGCCGCCAGCCTGGTGGCGAGAGCGGCGAGCTCCGGTTTGCTGCGCGCGTTGCGGCAGGCGGAGGGGTCGGCGCCGCAGAGCGCCGAGGTGCAGAGCTCCGGCGTGACGTAGTAGCCGCCCAGATTCCCGCACAGCAGGTCCAGGGGTGAGCCCCCCGCTGCGGAGCAGTAGACCACCGCCGAGAAGAGGAGAACGCCGAGCAGAGCGGAGGAGGTGGCGGACATGGCCATGACGGGGGGTGCTGTCTAGCTCGATCGCGTCCCGGCCCTTTGTTGGTTGGTTTTTATAACGAAGGCAAGAGGAAGTAAGAAAAAACGTCTTGTGACCTAGCCGTCAGTATGCACCACGGTCCACCGTGTATTGTACTGTATACAGTAGTATATCTAAAAGATGAGAGAGGAGAAAATCGTATCTTGTTTTTGATATATATCTTATTCACATCACCAATATCCCGCTCTCCTTCCCCGCTAGCGCTCACCCAATCCTTGATCGATGCCAAATCAGGTGCAATTAATAGACACGATATGATCGTTCTGGTGTTCTGCATCTTCTAAATTTACGTGATGTGATTTTATCGTATCTGCATTGTGATGGCCCTCTTGATTTCTATCTCGTTTCATCAAAAGATCCTTTCCATTAAACTGAAGCTATTACTCGGCAATACTTTATTCGTTTTAAAATATAAGTGTTGCAGATTTCAGTAGTATGTTAGCAAATCTACATCATTTATTTTAAAAGGAAGTATAGCCGAGTAATAACTTCAGTTCAATTGAAAAAGATCCGGTTCTGATTTCTTCAGATTATTGGTAGACTGAAGATATAAATCTACAACACTTATTATGAAATAGTTGTTGCCTTATCACCGAGTAATGACTCCAGTTCAATCAAAAGGATTCAGTTCAGATTTCTTCGAATTACCGAGAGATTCTAGACAAATCTACAACACTTATTTTTGAGACGGAGATAATATCATATATCATAGTAATATGGAAAGGATCAGAGCCGAAACGCAGCATGCTCCCATTCATTATCTAGCTCCCGCTCACCAAACAAATAAATACGAGCTCCATCGATCACGCTATCTCCCGTCACCAACAAAGAAACCATGACGACCAGCTGCAGCGCGCCGCTCCTCCTCGTGCTCGCGCTGCTGGCTGCCGGCGTGCAAGCCGCTCCCACCGCTGCAGCGCCGGTGGACACGGTGTCCGACTCCTGCGACCTGATCCGCGACTTCGTGGACTACAACTTCTGCGTGACGGCGCTGCGGTCCGCCGGCCCGGGCGCGTCGACGGCGGACCGGCACGCGCACCTGCTCATCGCGGCCGACCTCGCCGCGGCGCGCGGGGCGTCGGCGCGCGACGCCGCGGACGCGATGGCGCGCACGGAGCGCGACCCGGCAGCGCGCGACGCGCTGGAGGCGTGCGCCTTCCTGTACGGGGCGTCGTCGGTGCCGGCGCTGCGGTTCCTGCGCGGGTACGCGGCGGTGAGCGCGTGGGACCGGGCATGGGACCTGCTCCAGCTCACAGGGCAGGCCGGCATCGGGTGCGAGGCGGCGCTCGACGAGGCGCCGCAGGCCAAGGGGAGGATGGCGGCGGCGAACAAGGAGTTCCAACAGCTCAACGCCATGAGCACGGCGCTCTTCAACAAGATCGCTGTACGGCACGGCTAGCTAGCTGGGAGGGGATGCCGTAGGCTGTAGATGACTTGCATGGCGTGGCCAGTCGTAAATAAATTTATAGCAACAAAAAAAAAAGGGTCACCATTGCGAGACGGTGCTGCTGCGAACGCACGATGAGCCTCGCCCGGATTCCGCCCGCCCGCGAGAACACCATTCCTGCACGGACGAGGGAACGAGCTATGGCGCGCGCGGAGCGCGACCCGGCGGCGCGCGACGCGCTGGAGGCGTGCGCCTTCCTGTACGGGGCGTCGTCGGTGCCGGCGCTGCGGTTCTTGCGCGGGTACGCGGCGGTGAGCGCGTGGGACAGGGCATGGGACCTGCTCCAGCTCACGGGGCAGGCCGGCATCGGGTGCGAGGCGGCGCTGGACGAAGCGCCGCAGGCCAAGGGGAGGATGGCGGCGGCGAACAAGGAGTTCCAACAGCTCGACGCCATGAGCACGGCGCTCTTCAACAAGATCGCTGTACGGCACGGCTAGCTAGCTGGGAGGGGATGCCGTAGGCTGTAGATGACTTGCATGGCGTGGCCAGTCGTAAATAAATTTATAGCAACAAAAAAAAAAGGTCACCATTGCGAGACGGTGCTGCTGCGAACGCACGATGAGCTGTCCTGGGCCTCGCCCGGATTCCTGCACGGACGAGGGAACGAGCTACGGCGCCGTTTGCCAGGCTGGCCCCGACGTAACAAGCATGCACACAACACCGCGTCTACCTCTACTTGCTTGGCCGGCCTGGCTCATGAACGATTAATTAATTTCAGATTTTACACCGAATTAAGTAAGGCCGTGCAGCCTCTTTCTTTCACGTGTACGTACTAGTAGTACATAGCACATATCGCTTTAATTACGTGCGCGTGGTGGGAACAACGGAAACGAAATCTCTGATGCGAGCTAGTACGAAAGGAAATTAAGTCGCGCGCGCGGATGTTTAATTCCGTGTGACGATTCAAATCGCGTCGGTTCTCGCACACCTACATACAAGTCAAGTAAATTACGGAATCCTTAATTACCGTTGCACGCGCGTTTTCCGATGCAAACATGAATGCATCTCCATCAGGGCATGTAGAAGGCATGTCTTTCCTTAGCCCGCCACATCAGTTAGAGAAGGCATTAGATATAATTCATACAATGCATTATCTCTTACATCCATCTCTAGCAATTAATATGAATAATTAAATTTTGGTAGGAAATTTGTTGTAAGGAAAGACATATGTGATACAATGGAGAAAATAGTCTTCCCTTATTTCCTAAGAGATGATCCCTTAGCTAAGGGAAGACAACCTTCTCTCTCTTCGTTCTCTCTCCTCCAACTAAGCAAAAATCTGACGTGGCCAAATTTCGTCCAAAACTTGCTACTAGGCTGCATGCGTCGGCGGACGTCACCCCTCCAATCGCAATGCCTTTCTTTCCTCCAAATACATTTCTACCATCCTTTGATCCGCGAGCCGGTCTATGCATGTGCCGCTAAGTTTTTTTTGCCATGACCTTTGCATTCCTTCCTTCCTTACATATTCGCAGCTTTACCAATATTCCATTCCATCCACCACACTGCAACGCATCATATACAACTACACAAAACTCATACATAACGGCAGCAAAATATCTAACTAGCAAAATTATGGAACACAACATACTATATAACTGCACAAAAGCCATACATCACGGGCAGCAAAAACTAACTAGACATTCCCACCCGCGCGCAGCACCAACACACATGAATCTCGAATCACATGTGGAGCCCGACTTGCATGCACAACACATATATATATAGTACACCACAGAATACGCCCAGGCCGCTACCTTCTTCAGCTTGAAACCACAAATTTACGCCCACCGCCAGCAGACGGCCCCAGCCACAAGCTGGAACGCCAGCTCATCCTTTCCTTGCTAGGCGCCCTCCTAGCACCCGTGCATCATCGCCTGATGCTGGCTTTCTCATGGCAACCCGCTTGGCAATATCCAGCAGCCTGCACACATCAAGCAAAACCACAGAGAACATGTATATACAAGCAACTGGACTCATAATTCATTTACGCAAAGCTCCAACTACACTTGGATTATGCGTCAGCTTTCACACCCATGTGCAGTGCAGGTATACCTAAATGTAGGCAGAGGCTACACGATATTCACTTCTGAAAATGGTTATCGGTGAAACATGCATGCAACCAGCTAACTGACATCATACATGGCCGTCAGCCACAACAAACATAATTGGGCAGTAGAAGAAAACCTCATTTTTCTTTACTCCAATCACTGATAGAGAGCGAATTCAGCATGTGCAGTAGTACAAACAAAAGAATCCAAGGATATTTACGAGGTATAAGATCCCTAGCTAGTATTCAAGGTAAAAGTGCACTTGATACTTAACAAACGCAAACCAAAGAAGCACCTTCACATGCTCCCAATATAGTTAGGTCATCGGCTCATTCACCCAAGCACATAACAACCACGGCGCCTAGATATCCTAGTACCAGCATATCACAAGGGAGCCAGAGATTGAAGCGAGAACCAGGAGCAAACTCACCAGAGAGATCGCGAGCATTGCCGCCACCGCACCATACAGCACTCTTAGAAACTACAAAGATGGTCTCAAACATTTTCTTCTTCCACAGCCCAGTGATAGGAAATCCTGCAAGGGATACATAATACAACACAATTAACAACAGTTATAGACCCCTGCGTGTTTAACCCAAGAAATTGACATGCTCCAGAAGAAAGAAAAGGCTGGTATAGCGAATTTGACTACAGGACGTTTACCACTGGGCAACTTATGCTCCAAGGCATGTCTCAGTTGTCTCTGGGTACTCCAGCTTGTCTGTCAATATGTCGTCCTCCTTTGCCTCTGAAGAAAGAACAATTTTCATGGTCAGTAGTACAACAAATCCTGTTCTTCTCTATCTATATTCAATAACCAGGATTAGCACAAGAACAAAGATAATACCTACTTTATCTACACAAGATCTGCTCTAAATCACACAAACCACATAAACTAGCTTTGCTTCGCTGAGCAACACCACCGAATTCGAACCTGGCAACATAACCAAATTACTACTACTGGCAGGCTACAAGTAATCGAATGGCTGCTGTCATGGAGTCTTAGTTTGGCAACAAAAAGAGAATTGCTATCATGCACCAAATCTTGTGAAATTTGTGCACACTTCCAAGCTATAACACTGGGTGAGCAGCAGTAATCCTGCTGTACACTAAGGTTTGCAGCAGCAGGGCATCTGTATCTGCACTGTACTAAAGTGGTTCTAGCTGACGAACTAAATAAAATCATGTGATGTGCTACCTCAAAATCGAATCAGCTCGTGGAGGGGGGATCAAGAAGCAACCTTTGGGTGCAGAACAATTGAAGGCGGCGTCGACGTTGCTATGCTTGGGGGCGAGAAGCTCCACCTCCTGCACGAGGCGGATGCGCCCCAGCCGGTGCTCGCATCGGCCAAGTGGCGTCCTGGTGGGTCGCCGGCGTGCAGACACCCGCACGCGGGCAGGCGAACTCGACGGGGCGCCGCGCACCGTCCTAAGGGTGCACGCGCGCGCCGGCGAGGAAGCCAGCCGCGCCGGCACTCTCATCGGCGAGGATGGGCCGGCGGCGTCGATCTCACGGCGGAGGGAGAAGGGAACGCCCAGGACCGGCGCAGCGCCGGCGAGGCCGAGCCGGAGCCGCAGCCGTTCCGCCGGAGCCTCGTCGACCTCGAGGCGTTGCAGGAAGGTGGGCTTCATCGATACAGGAATGGAGGCGCGGGGAAGGGCGGTCCGGCAACAGGGAGGACAGCCGGCCGTGGCGGAGGGACTGGGGCTGCCGGCGAGGCTGGGCAGGGGCGGGCCGGCGGCGGCGGCGGGATCGAGGTGGGTTGGGAGTGAGAGGAGACGGGATTGGGTGCGTCTCCTTTTTTTTTTTTTCTTTGTGCTTTTATCCTTTTCTCGTGACTCAAAATCAAAATCTTTGGTTGCGCGCGGGAGTTAACACGTAAATTGCGCCGCCCGCAGTGTAAGTAGTGAGGTTTATTACGTAGATTCATCTTTACATTTAGTTCAATAATATAATAACTTGATGTCACATAAGTTGCTATTTTATGTAGAAATTCGGTCTCACTTTTAAAGAAAAAGAGAACATACACTTATTTGCGGACAAAGAAAGTAAGTAGCTTTCCGACGTGTTGATTTCAAAATTAGAACATTTGTGACGTGATTGTGTCGTAATTTTTGTTTGCCGCTCATCGTACATGTTGACAGACGTATTTGCCGCCTTGTCACCCTGCTCACTCGTACATGTACATAGGAACCCTATCCGGGTAACGTCATCTACATACACATTACAAGGCGCATACTTGCGCCCGTAAAATTAATCCTCAGGCTTTTGGTCTGTCGTGAGCCTCGAGCCATGCAATGTGTCTGTGTCGTATACTTTCCTCATGAGATTGATGAAGACCAAAGCTCGTGACATGCGAGTTCGTGGAGACGACGCAGCGTCAACTAAGGTGATGTGCCGACAAGAGGCGGCGTTGGGAGCGGAGGGGTCACGCGAGAGAGGGATGCGAGGGAGAGGGGGATGTTGGAAGCACGAGATGAGGATGAGAGTTCAGTGGTTGGGAGATTAGGGTGGCCAATGATGAGGATGTAGCCGGCGACAATGGTCTATATTTGTTTTAGATAACCATATACACCAAGAGATGCTCTTAGGTATGTCAAGCGCCATAACTTTTGATGAAGGTCATTTTTCATGGGAAGAGGGGCAGATGGATTGGTTGTCTCCATCTTGCGTGGGCGCGAGTGAGCCAAGCTATCTAGAGTGAGTAGCTAGCTTGGCGGTATGTGTACTTGTAGTTAGCGACTAATTCTAGCGCACTACATCGCGAGTTCGGACCTAGCTTAGCTTTGCTGGTACATGTTCATGATGTTTTAATATAGGTTGTACGTGTACTTAGCTCCAAGTATGACTCTTAGTCATTAAAGTTTTAAGGCATGGTTAGTTTTGCTTAGAAGTTCCAAGAATTCGTACTTAATTATCAGAAACCATTTCAGATTATCTCGTTCCAATCCCATAAGTTTAACTAAATTTGATCTTTGTCTCAATGTAATATGATACTTATTTTAGAAACTTATGGAATTATCTTGGATTTTTGGTTCAAATTTCACCTGGCTTAAACTACACTCCAATAGTTTTAAAACTTGATTTTGAGATTGTAATGAACATATATTCCGATATGTTTCATGAGCGTGGACTAATGATAGATCACGTTGGTCTACACTAGATCAGCATGCAACAGGTGGAAGCTTGCAGAAACTTAAGTTGCTAAGGTTCTACGGGTTTTTTCATGCCTCGCTGAAGAGTTAATTTGGTATGTGAGAGCAAAAGAAAAGAAATATAAATAAGCTATATAGCTTGAGATAGATCGGTACGCTTAGCTAGAGGTGGATGCAGATGGTAGGGCTCCATCAGGAAAATGAAAAGAAATGGCCGAATGAGGGGAGCAGAAAAAGTTGGTAGTAGCTTCAACCCATGTGGTTGGCAATATACACATTTATATGGTACGGATGTTGAGCAAGCAGTAATTTACAACCGTGGAAAATCACCATGCATGAATTTGATGCATCGTATAGGAAGGTGCTCCAATTTAGGAGTAGTAATTGCTAAGATGGCGTGACTCGCTGCGCCCTTTAACGATTAAGTAGCAAAGCGTGATTTTTTGTTGGGTTTGCTTACTCATAAAAATCAGGGCAGCCTATTAAATTTGTGATGATTTCGAGGCAGCACCTAATTTTACGGAGTAGTAATATTGGAAGGGCCTGATCTTTTGGGCATTAAAGAAGGGATGCAATTTGTAAAATAAAAGGTTTGGTAGGAGTATCAGAAGTCTAAACGCCCTTGCTTGATTGCAAGATTGAGAAGGCTAAACGCTCGCACGCAAATAACGCCATCTGATGGCTGATGGCGTGATGACCAATGTGATTTTGGTAGACATTAAAGATGGATTTTACTCACATGAAAATTGCGCCGCCCAGCAAAGTACTAGATTTGATCAACTCCTTAAAATTATAGCAGCGTTTATAACATAAAATATACGTAGTCGTAGCTAGATTCATCTTAACATATCTTAACATGTAGTTCAATAATATAGTACTAACTTGATATTGTTGCTATTTTTATGTAAAAATTCGGTCTAATTTACAAAAGTTTGACTTTCATAAAAAGAAAGAACGTACAAATTTGCGGACAAATGAAGTAAGTAGTTTTCTGATACGCCCTAAATGTTGACTCCAAAATAAAAACATTTACCGCTCATTTGGGGTATGCTCGGCTAAAAAAAAGGTATGACCTCCAATCTACAATAACTGTCCTTAGAGGCTTTCTTCTCTTTTTTGTACTAGTTTTCTAACTTTTTAGCTTCTAGTCTTGTTTTCCTTTTCTGCACATAAGGCTTTTTTCATAAAATAATAAAATTTGTTGTGGGCTGTTTGCCTTACAATCATGCTTAAAAAAACCATCGTGTTTTTAGTTTAGATTTAATTAAAAATAAACTAGAATCACACCACTTGTTATGAATCGGAGGGACTACATCTGATGTGTGTGTAGACCAACGGATCAAATGATTGTGCATGAGCCTATCTATACGAATACACGCGTAGATTTCATGCATGCATCCTTGTTTTTCTCCCACAAACGACACGCCGCCCTACTCACTGGTACATGTACACATGAGCCCTACCCGGGTAACGTCATCTACATACACACTAGAAGGCGCATACTTGCATCCATAAAATTAATCCTTAGGCTTTTGGTCTTTGTCGTGAGCCTCACGCCATGCAATGTATCCGTGTCGTATACTTCCCTCATGAGATTGATGAAGACCAGAGCTTGTGTCATGCAAGGTCGTGGAGACGAGACGGCGCCAGCTGAGCTGACGTGCCGACAAGAGGCGACGTCAGCTGAGGTGACGTGCCGACAAGAGGTGGCGTTGGAAGCGGAGGGGCACACGAGAGAGGGAAGCGAGGGAGAGAGGGTGTTGGAAGCATGAGATGAGGATGATAGTTCAGTGGTTGGGGAGATTAGGGTGTGGCCAACGCTGAAGGAGCTTGGGTGGCCAACGGCAATGGGGCTAGCATCCATACTTCGAAAAACAACATTGCACGTAAATCTCTTTACACCACCCTTGTGGACTCACGACCCATGCCAAATAGGAAGGGTTTTGAACCTTCCACATGTGATTAGGACCTCATGCAACTGCAGAGAGATTTCGACCCTTCGTCGCGTCATTCAAAGAGAAACCATATTAAGTGGACCCATATGTTTGCGCCCTAACTTTTTTTTGTCAAAATAGGTGATTCCATGTGATATTTTGTTTACACCGCCCTTATATACCATTATTAGGACGCCATGCAAGTGGGAGAGAGGTTTTTTTTTACCCTTCCTTGTGGAGTTTTAAGAGAAATCATATTCCAAGGGCCTTGCAACGTCTACCCCTATCTTTTCCGTCTAAAGTGGTTATTCCATGTGAAATCCTATTCCAAGTGAGGTTTATCTGTTTCCGGCTCAAGAAATTGTTGTGCGCTATGAGGCTATCTAGCGGATTGTTAAAGCATCTAGCTAGTGGATGGTCTAAATTTGGCTGTCTATATGTCCATATACATAGTGGTCTAAAAATAAGTAGATGGTACATATTCATGACGTCTATATTCTCTCTCCTATATTTTAACAATATTTTATAACTACCACCCGACAGTTGTATTTCCAACGGCTAGTTTTCAATTCTACATATACCACCCCTCCCACCTCTCATGCAGCATTGGTTGTGCCTTCTCTCATCTCTCTCCAAAAAATCCGTAGTTCTCTCTCACACAACACAATGAGTGGAAACATTTACTCTTCGGATATTATCATGAATTCTTCATCCTTCATATGAGTTGGCATCATCATTTGTTCTCCGATAATTTATGTCACGGGAGCCCACATTCGATATGTCCAGAAATGAGGAGTTTTCCATCTGTGAGTTGATCTCATTTCAGTTGTCCATCTATGAGTTGTGAGTTGTCCATCTATATGATAGTATAAAAAAAGGGTCAAGAAATTCAGCGCTAAGAAGCAACCCTAGTTTAAGTACTAGCGTCCCACCCCAACGTTCTCCCTACATCACCCACCCTAGCTCCCTCGCCGACCCAATCTCTCTACTCTCAAAAAACTACCCCGGCCTCCTTCCCCATATGCGCCACCCCCGCCTCCTCCCAGGCACGTCGACCTTCTCCCTTCCCAAATGCATTGCCCCTGGCCTCATCCGGCCATTAGCGTTGCCGCAGGGATCCACTCCAGGAAGGATGTAGCCGACGACAAGGGCCAGGGTGGCGGCCCGATTGACCTCGCCCAGCCTTCTACCTCTCTCTGTCACCATCTCTTAATCGATTGAGCAGGGGAAGGGACATACCTCGCGACGGTGGACATGCGTGGTGGCGAGCTCGTGGGAGTGGCGTGCGTTCTCCCCGTCTCCAACGGTTCCGTGTGGGAGCTAGCACATGCGCGGGCGGTTGGTGTTTGGACGTCGTGGCTTGGTGGTCCAAGTGTGGACGTTGGCGAGCATTTTGTTGCCTCGCGATGTCTATATTTACTTTAGACAAACCATATACACCAAGAGATGCTCTTAGGTATGTCAAGCGCCATAAGTTTTGATGAAGGTCATTTTTCATCACGTGCATGCATGTTCATGGTAAATACACTAGTTTTTCTTGGAAAAAATGCAAATGGATTGGTCGCATTCATCGAGCACTACGTGCGCGTGAGTGAGTAGCTAGCTTGAGAGTAGTTTGTATGCAGTACACTAGTTATCGACTAATTCTTGTGCACTACAACACGAGTCCGAAGCTAGCTTAGCTTTGCTAGTACTTAATTGAGCCACCCAAAAATCAAGCCATTAAACCTCGTCAATTAAATTTGTGATGATGGCGAGGCAGCTCCTAGTTTTACGGAGCAATAATAGTCGCTGTAAACAAGGAAGGGCTATGTAATTGTTTTCTAATTGACCAGTAAGAGGGAAGGCAATTAAAAGTTTACCTATGAGTAAATTCGTTCTTCATTGCAACATTGAGAAGGCAAAACGCATCTAAAAAAAGAGAAGGCAAAACGCACTCACGCATACCATCTCACCCCACACAGCACATCACCACACCCAACTCGATCCCTCGCCGCCGGGAACCCAATCCAATCCAATTCCCGCGCGCCCGCCATGCCGTAGATCGACGTCGGCATCAAGAACCTCCGCCCGATGGTGGTCCTCGCCATCCGGAGCTGGGCGCCCCCGTCCAGCCACAGGTCATGCCAACCTGACGCCGTGGAGCCTCCCGTCGACCTGGTATTCCGGTCCCGCTCCGCCGCCCTCACTCCCTGCCTCGACGCAGGAGTCCTGCGCGACGGCCCAAGCAACATCATACGCCGGCGCTGGAGGTGGAGGAGCGTCCGTGTCCCGCCACCGTGGACCTCGCCCCTGGGACACAAGGAGGCCCGGAGACGCGCGCGGTCACCAGCGACCTCGCTCCTGTACAACCGCCCCGATCTGCGGCCGCCGGCGACGTCCCCCGGTCCGCTGCTGCCGGAGACCACTCCGTCCCTCCACCGTCGGCCACCTCCCCAACTTGCAGCTGCCCGATCCCTATGAGGTCTATCACCCTGCACTTGCCATTTTTTCCTTCAGATTTGGGTAGCGCGCGCGCTGTGTGTGTGATGGTAAACGCATTGTTTGTTGTACCTGCGCGCGCACTTGTAGACATACAGACATTTTCTGGAACACATGTGGCGGGGAGATTGAGCGCTGGGAGTTGTGCAGCTCACGCGCCGGCAGGTCCGTGATCTTGACGGCACCAACAGCAGCGCTGTTGTGCCCTCATGCTCAAGCCTGCCCGCCGCCCACGCCGAGTAGCCAATCGCACAAGGCTGCCGCTGGTTGGTTGTCTTCATCGTAGTGTTTCTGCCACAAGGGAGAGGTATACAAATCTCTCGTGTCAAGTGTTGTCTCAAATGTTTGTTCTGGCAAAGCACCCAATGGATCATATCCTGGTGGACTAGTACTGCAGCCACAAATCATTGATTCACCATGTTTTGTTTGGAGTAGTCGGCCATGTCCTGATTCTAGAAAATGTGTGAGATGTCAATGGTTAAGAAAGTTGTGATGTGTATGCATGGTCCAATGTGTTGTTCTTTGGTGTGAATAATTATAGGAAAACAGTAATTCAGAGCTGCTCTTGTAGTTACATTCGAATTCGTACTTTTTAGCTATACATGATATGAATAGCCAGGGATAGATTTGCGTATTGATATTGAAGAGATGCGTGCATTTGCATCTGAGGGATATACATGCACATGTTTGCTAGGTAATGATTCAGTAAGGAGGAGCCAAGTTGGCAATATAGGTAGTGATCTTCCAGTTTGGTGGGTTTCCTCTATATAATACGCATATATATGCTCAATTTCAGTATTAGGAAAATAATAATAACCCCTCTATATAATACGCATATATATGGATGTCAAGCTAAATACTGACTTTTTAATAGCGTCTCTAAAGAAAATAAGTCTCTGCGCTGTTCAAGGTTGCTGAATCGATGTGCTTACTAAGTTTTACCATCTCTCCCTTGTTTCGAAGCAAGCAACCAAACAAGCAATGCTAGTACAGGAGTGCAGAAAATGCAAAACTGTTGCATCTTGTAATGATTTCCTTATCTTTAATTTCTTATGATTTGAAGCATATACATGTTAGCTTGTATAATACAAAGTTACCACAATTCGATACTATCTTTGTATGATCCTAGTTTTAGTACTATCTCTCACTTGTTTCAAAGCAAACAAATAACTCACGTTCTTATGATAATGAGTGTGAGTATACGGCTTAGGAAGATGGAATCTGATCCGCAACCTTTACTTTCTATTGTTTTGAAATATATCTGTTTAGGCTCATATGATTTACATCTAATGCATTTTTTTGCTTCTGTTATAATATACCATGATAGAAAAATTTCTAATGTTTATAAATTCTGAAGGCCTTTATAGTTTTGAAATTATGAATATTGTCAACTAACACTTTCCATTGCAGGACTTGGAGGAGGAACACACTGAGGATACATCCATGGAAGTAATTGCTCTCTCTATTCCCTTAATTCTGTTGTGAGCACTCATGCAACATTTTTCAAGTTCTGGGTAATAAATATTATAGTTCTGTTGCAGGATCCTACTGAAAGTTCAAACTGAACAAATCTTTGCATGCCGGGTGCTGAGAAGCAGTCCAATGGCGGTACAAGACGGTGTTGTTGCTGCTGGCGTTGTGTTGGTCGACATACGCAGCCAGCTCAGCCATCAACACTGGCATGTACAAGATACAAGACACCATTGTTGGTAGATCTGTGAGTTGAGTGTATCTCTGCACTATAGCTTCCTAGCAGTTTAGTTAACGCAGCTGAAAGAGTAGCAGGCAGCGGTGTCCTCGGCGACACGCCGATATTTGAAATGGTATTCACCAATATGACAATGACTTTCTCGTAGGTAAGGCATGTCACGTCTTTTTTAAGTTCTACACTATGCGTTTGATGAAAATTACTAGTGTAAACAAATGGCATGCAATTTCCTTGACTTTGGATTGTTGTTTTCTCACAAAACAATTTTGCATCTTTTGCAGATCCCTCTCACCGCATCCCTCCCTCAATCCCCTTTCTCCACTCAATTCGCTGACACGGCTGCAGCCGCTTGTTGCTGCTCCCCGCAGCTCACCCCACCCCATCACACCCACCCAACTCCCTCGCCACACACCCCCACCCACCCAATCCTCTAAGCTGCATGATCCCCGCGCGCCTGCCATGCCTAGACGTCAGCGTCAAAAACCTCTGTCCGGTGCTGGTCCTCGCCATCCGGAGTGCCTGGAGATGGGCGCCCCCGTCACGCCCGCCATGTTGCCTCTTGTTGACCTAGGCTGCCGGTGCCCCTTCGCCTCCTTCCCTGCCTCAATGCACCAGTCGCGGGCAATGACACAAGCAGCAGTCTAGACCGGCACTGCATGTGGAGGACCTCCTCTACGGCGTCCGCGTCCTGCCTTCATGTAGCTGCAGCCGCTGTCGGCGACCTTCTGTAAAACCTCCACGAGCTGCAGCCGCCAGTGACATCCACGCCCTTTTGCTGCCTTGATACCACTCCTTTCCGCCGCCGTTGGCCACATCCCAAACTTGCAGCTGCTAGGTGATTTCCCTCTCCTCCTCCTCCCCCTCCAAGCATTCCTTGTAAATTTTGTTTCTTTGGATTTATCATGTTGATGCAATCAACTGGCCACCTACTGCTAGTTGCGAGGCAGTACGATGTACAATGGTCGTGCATGGCGTTTCTTCTCTCCTGGCTAGTAAATGTGTCCAATTGTCGATGAATTTATGATACTGCTTGCTTCTGATTGTTGTATAGAAAATGAAGATGGGTTTCTACTGAATGAATTAACCTGATTGAACAAAATGCACTTCAGCTCTTATGCAATACCTAGTTTTTAATTTTAGTTACCATTTCAGTTCCCTAATTACGGACATGTCCAGGTAAATAGTTTTGGAGCTTATACTCCCACAGGAAGAAAACATTACAGTAGTTGTATGGATGTCGGTATGATGTATCTATGTTGTTATAGTGTTTGGGCTTAGTGCTAATGGTTGCACGTTCTGATGATTAAGTGGATTAGTCCACCAATCTACTGGGGAAATCAATCAATTATGTTTGCAAGAGCTCGGAACAAGAGAGAAAAGAAGGATGTTGTACAGTATGAAGTGATGGTTAATTCCGTATTTGCATTACAGCTTAGAATGCAAATTATGTTTGTTGTCAGTTGCTCTCTACTCTGTCAGATCACATTGTCAATTATATATCTTTACCGTGCTAATTAGTGCAGTTGACCATTTTGTCTAGCTTCTTGGCATATATTTTACTGTTGTTGATTTTTGTCAAGTGTTCAAAACTAATCAACTTGAGTGTTTCAAGGAACAGTAAAAATAATGAGTTTTCTCTCTAACCCTTGGTCGGCTGCCCCATATTCCTTCTTGTGGCTTTGGATACTTTTCAAACACTAATAGCTATATCTAGAGCTCCATTCTAATTTCAAACGTGAAACCTTTACATGAATGCTAGTGTGGAGCCATCAGTTACTTTTCTTTACCATTTGTTATGAATTCGTGAGAGTGCTCACACTATAGATGCGCATCTTGGGGGATATGAACTACCAATTAACTTGCAAAAAAATGTATGATTGGTGTACGGTGTAGGTGTGATTAGACCTGATTTCAGAATTTAAATCTTGGAACCGATTTAATTTGACTATGGTTGGTATACAGTGTACAGGCATAATTATGTGTGCTTTTGAGGATTTTTTTTTTTAATTTTAAGTATGGTAGATGACTGTTCCTTCTGCACCTAATCACTTAAGCATATAAACTTAGTTCTTACAAAAAAAATGCAGACTATTGTTCGTATTTCTCGCTGCTTTCTTTTGTCAGTTTTATTGCATGGAACATCTGTCTATGTCCTACTTCTTGTGAACTTAATGTATTTTATACATCCTGTTGCATATAGAACTCTTGCTTCCATAGATAACTTGGTTTGTTGTAATGTATGCTTACACAAGTAATCTGGTTTTCTGAAGATTTAGAGTTCTGCAGGTTCGGGTACGTCCACCGTCTGATGTGGGATGTGCAAGGAGCACACTGGCTAGCTGCGCTGATTGGAGCAGCAAGGCATTACACCTCGCTGGACGGTGGCGACCGCATCAGCACTCTTGCTGGTGTCTACGCTGGACAGTGACCTCTTCATTGGACGTAGCTGGCGGCCCAAGCATGCTGCTGCTCCGTATCTGCATCGAGTATGGAATTAGTTTACACTTCGTGTTATTATCAGTTTCTCATATTCAGGGCAATGTGCAATTGGGCATGATAATATTTGCATCGGCATAGAAAGATTATTTGACAATGAATTTATTGAAATTATACGTAGTGGTTTCATTATATATGTATGAATCAGTTACTGTTTTGGATTGATACTAATGAAGTGTGTTATGCATCATCGAGTTATTTTGGGTTCATTTATTGATTTATATTCGTTGATATATTTACTTATGAGTCATCCTAATCTTTTTAATCTTTCAAAGTTGCTATATCCACAGGCTGCTGCAAGTTGTGCGCTCACTGCCAGGAGCCAGGTTGCGTCATTGACTGGGTTTGAAGTAAGATTACTTTGCCACTACTTCAATACAGTGCACTTGCAATGTTACTACTGTGTGCAGCTTGTGTGGTTGATGATAGCATTACCCATTCCATCAATTTTGTAGAAAATGCTATCTTGAGCAACATGTGGGAGAGTTTCAGCGGGTGGCGTTGCGCAGTCCGCGAGCCGTTAGCGGCTGCAACCCAGCTCTTGCAGGCACCACCAACCAGCGCCGCTGCCACACTGCATGCCCGTTTGCCCAGTCCTCCATGTTGCAGACAGCTAAGATGTACACAAGCACCGCTGCGCCGGCCTAGCTGACAATGCAAGGTTTCTACTGCTGTATATATTCACGACGTGCTTTAGCCATTGGTAGGTATAGATCTTTCACTCCTAGGTCTGTTTGTAATGGAATTTGGTTTGGGTTTTGATTGGTCTACTTGGTTTGGTCTTTTCTTGATTTCCTTGCAAACGATAAATTTCACATACTTCCCACGATGTGGTGAAAAATGATAACACCATGAGCAAGCATAGGGATGTTTTCTCGCTGGTTAAATTATGGGGCTTATTTGGTTGAATTACTTGATATCAAACTTAAACCTGATAATTATTTAGTGTGGGCTAAACATACTGTTCATGCTATTTAAGAGGGTTTTGTCTATAATATGGCTGCTATATGAGGCCTAGTGGCTTGTTCATTCCAATACATGTACATCGACCAGTATGGTGTTGGTTTAGGAAGCCTCTAAGGCTGCGAGGCTGACCAAAACATGAATTCTCATTTGGATTTATTAGTCTCAATCATTTGGCTCATTTATCACTCTTAAGTGAACAATTCTTATTGTTTGTTCAAGGTCAAGTGCAAGCGTTTAGGATTCTTTATCTTATTTTTCATAGTTAGTTTTGTCCAGTTCTTGAAGACATTATGCTACTTTTAGCATTCATCGAGTTATAATTTGTTATGATGGCTGATTGCAGGACTTAATGAAGATGTACTCTGAGTTCAAGGAGATTGATGTTGAAGTGCCAACCGAGGAGGAGGAATCAAGCGAAGAAGAGGATACAAGTAAGTTATGGGTCAATATTAATATTTTGTTCGCGATCATCCAATCACTAATGCATCATGCTTTTTTTTGTAGCCACAAAGACCTCAGAGGAAGAAGAGATAGAAGATGGTGAAGATAAAAAGCCCAAGAGCATGACTGTACTCTGTCAAGAACTTCCCATGCTCTGATACTTCCATTTCGGCAAACTCTCAGATTGGGCAAGTTCTTGGTTTCTTCTTTTTACCCTACTTCCTCTTTGATACAACGGCGAACAAACCATGGTTGTTCTGTGCTCTGACCATTGTGCCTATAACTTACTGGTTAGGTTTTGTGTTCGTGATATTGCTAGGATTTGGTCTTGTGTTTGTGATAGTAACAAATGTTGTTCTAGCTCATCTAACATGATATTTATGATTACGGTTGTTCGCTGTAATTGCTAGCTTGTATACTTGCATTCAAGCTGTGTATTCTAGTAATTTTCATGAGCCTTTTGAATTCAATTATGTTTTGTAGAACAACCTTGCTAAGTTGCTATATAAACCACATGTTCAAGTCGTGCAATGCTCTAGTTGCTAATGGCTTGCTGGTTTTTCTTTATTCTGGCCTAAGCATTTCCCTTCTATTTATTTTTCTAAGTGAACTTTGTTTTATTTTTGTGGGAGATCAGACCAGAACAAAGTAGACACCATGGATCGATGCTGGTTAACTAAGCTTCGTATGGTACTAGATCAGTATACCCGTTGCAGTGGAAGGACATTTATATTGGCTGCGTGAGGGAGAAGGATGAGCACTTCGGTATGTTTACAGAGAAGGGGCGACGCCTGCGTGGCTCAACATGACTTGTTATATATGCGGTCACTTGGGAGTCTAGAAGCATGGCTTGGAAAGCCATCCTTGGCCACGTCCGTTGCCAAAGTCTGGCTTCTTCCTTGATCTTGGAGACCAGGGAGTGGAGAGAAGGCCGGGAACCCTGGAATATGCAATTGTTTCGATGTTTCCATATCATCCAGGGGGTGAGCAACACGGCAGAGGTGAGGCCTTTGCGAAGCTGCTTGGGAGTTTGCTGTTTGGCTTGCAGCCATCAGTTCATGAGGGTGTGTTCCCCATTCGGTGCTCTTGCTGGTTCTGATGTAGTAAAACTTAAGCCTTGATGAATATGCTGGGTCGTATAGCTTTAATTTGTTTATTATATGGCAGAAGCATTCATGCACTTTAGCTTTCATTAGAGAAAATAAATGGTATGCTGAATTGCACGGCAAAGGTTATCCTTATCACTGAGCATGCATACTTTTGTGATTGCAACCTTGGGAACTAGTGTTGGCATTGTGTTTCTTGGCACTTTGTTTGTTGCACAATTTTTGTTTTTAGTGCCATAGATATGTATGCAACAATGTACTTGAACTTGTGCTCTTTAATAAAATTGTATTACGTGTCTCCTTTCACGGTTTTGGGAAAGAGATGTCTTCTCAAGAATCCACTGTTCTTTTCTTGTTCACTTTTTGGGAACCATTTATGATATTGTTGTTGCTTATTAGTTGTTTGACGATTCTGTAGCAATATTGTGGCATTAGTTTCTGCTATAATATTGTATCAATATAAATGGAAGTATGAACACAATAGCATGCAGTATAAAACTTTCTAGTATCTTTGCATTTTGATGATTGTTTGTGATTGTTCGTCTTTGCTATTAGTAGCGTATTTAATTTCTCATGAACTTGTTTAAGATTGTGATGGCTTACCTGATTCTTGTTTTTTGTGCTAGGCTGGACATTTTCACTGGCAGCTGCCCTTCAGCTTTCATGTTGTTTCATTGATGGTTTTCCTATTCGTCAAGCTATACAAGGTCCTGTATTTTGAGATGTTGCAGCTGGAGATCAAGTTTAGAGACCTCTACATTAACATTTTTTCATGCATAGGCATACATCCAGTTATAGCATTCATGTATGCATTGTTTAGCGCTACTGCCATTTGTCCTATTTTCTGTAAGGTGGTGATGCTAATTTCAATGTTTGTAGTGTCTTGTCTCTACCTCTGCTGGATCTGAAGGCCGGGTTAAGGAGGTGCCCATGCTGTGTAGGAACTTAGAGAGCATTCAGGGATATGAGGAGTGTTGGGTAAAGTCTGATACTTTTCTTGTTTTAAAAAATCTTGACATTTGAGATTGCAAGTCCATGATTATGAGCATGGGAGTCTTGGCCCGCTTGGCGGTTTGACTTAGTTTTATTTGCTCATGGCCACTATTTTGGCCCAAATATCCATAGATGTTGCTAACAAAAGAAACTCTTTTCATTAAATTTTGCACATCCTAACTGGAATGGGCATGCTGCAGCAATCATGTGCACTGAATGTTGAGTCTGATACACGTGATGATATCAAGCTAATGTGCATCTGATGTCCAAACTCTGCAGTTTTTTTGTTGTAGATATCTAACTAATGTCCATGCTAGCTAGGTGTACCGGAAACCATTTAGATATGGCTACTTGATGTGGATAAACAATCTTGTTAGCTGATGGTTTGATCAATTCTTGACCAATTGGGTATATGTGTTGTGCATTTGTTTTGCTACATGTGCACTCTGCTTGTGATACTTGGTACTAGGAGATAAACTCTCCGCTCTGGACTTGTCATGTTATTTTGGACCTGAAATGACCAAGCTCAAAGCTAGGCCAGCATGCTGCATCTTATTAATCTTCGTTCCTTAAAAAAAACTCTATCCTACAAGTATTACTAGCTAGCAACTCTCCCACCAAAGTGTTATGAGCTATTAGCTGATGTTACTATGGAGGTAGCTCCAAAATCAAGCTGTTAGATTGCCTTATGCTGTTGCTAAAATTGAGCTAGTTTTCCTGTCTTCCCTTCAGTTGTTGCTGCTAGTGTGTACTAGTAGAGGTAGCTACAAAATCAATCGAACCCGACTTGTGCTATCTTATTTAAAACTGAGGTCATATAACTGGGAGCAGATTAAATTGTGTTCAATTTTATTTTTCAGCTATACATGCATATGTGTGTTCGACTTTGTCCAAGTCAACTTGATGTTCTTTTATTTGATGGGGAAGGAAATATGCATTTTTCATATTTCTTTGTGTGAATATGAATGGATTGGATGGGTTTTGGTAGAAAAATTGGAGTGTATTTCTTGCTTGCAATAATGATATGCCTCATGCCATGTGATGTTTCCAGGTGCCCTTTTGAATCTCATTGGTGTTGAAGGTTATGGGTGATGGCAGTTTGATGTTCAGCTGGAGTATATCTATCCAATTTAATGTTCCGTCAAGGACCTCCAGAAATCCTTCAAGACACTGATGTAGGTCGATAGTGAGGGCATCAACTCGGTGATGATGAGCAGTTGGCTGCCACTGCACCCCCTGCATGGTGGTACAGGTCGGTGAAGTATCTGAGCTTGGATGAGAGTGTGGAGGAAGAAGAGGAGCTGGAGTTTGAAGAGAAGAAGGATGAGCTTGTAGTCATTTGTCTGTCTCCCCGCGCATGAGTTGTTGTTACTATTACTGTGCTATGTAGCCTAGTAGACTGCTGAAAATCTTCTGATTTATGTGTGTTTTTCCTGTGGCTGGGACTATGTATGCATGGTGCCTTGCGTAGGTTTCCACCATGTAGCTGTTGTGTCAAATAAATCCACTCCGTACATGTAGATAGCATGTGTGCGTGTGTAAAATCAAATAAATGTTTCTCCTGTGTTCAAAGCTTTCGACAATGCTTATTTGGTTCACTCGGGCTGATGTAAAAAAATAAATAGATATTTCGATGATTTGAAGCAAAAATACACAAGATGAATTTGTTTGAAGTAGATGACAATTGATGGTTCTTTTTTCTTGTCGGTCTTATTAGTCAAACCAACCCTTCTCTCTAGAGTTCCCTGTTGCTAAGTGTTAGCTGGAGAATATGTGTTTTTTCCTTATTGGTAGAAGATGTAGCTGTGGACGTAGTATTTTGAGCGTGATGACTACAGTTTGTACAAGCATAACCAGTATATGTTCAAATGCATGCGAACCTTGCAGTCAACGGAAAGGATCTGAGCTGGCCTACTTGATCAATCATGTGTGCCACAGTCTGAGGTTTTGTTTCGCGAGAGGGTGGCGCTGGTTTTGGAATAAATATGGTTAATTAGAGATCCTAAATAATAGGTCAATGCATGGAAAAACCGAGCAAAAGGCAATTACTGGGAGACCACCGCATGCATGTACGCAATTAAATGGGACAGTGCAAACGGTTCCATCCTAAAATAATATAATGCGCAATTAATTAACCTTCCAATCGAAGATCCTAAATAATAGATCAATGCATGCTAAACCGACGCGATTAAATGGGACAGTGCAAACGATTCCATCCTAAAATAATATACTGGGCAATTAATTGACCTTCCAAATCATCGGTCCGTGTATCTCGCCTTTCCATCTATCTCCTAATACAGGCAACGAAGGGACTAGAGAAGCCTCATCGTTGGAACCGAAATTTCTTCTTCCTTCTTCCCGCCATGCTGTTTTCCCTCTCTAGGAGTTTTTGAACTGATCCAAAATATTGGTCTTTCTCCCCTATAAGTAGACGCCCCTAGCCACATACCGCGTGTCGGTTGCGCGTGACTTTTGTGACTTAGACTTGAACTCTTGCTCGGAGAGGAGAGGAGAGGAGGGCCGTCATTCTTCATCATCGACGCCCGACGTCGTCCATGGCTGCGTCCCGAAGGCTGTTGGGGTCCTTGCCGTTGTCCATGAGCGAGTTCTTGTCCATGATATTGATCCATCCGTCAGGCAAGGTAACCCTGGTTCTCACTTAGTAAGATCTCTGTTACTATTCGTGTCTGGTTCCATGGATGAGTTGATCCGCGGGCGTGACATGTGGCTGCATCTTAGGATGATTTTACCTCGTGGCCGCCGACCTGGCCGCGGCGCGCGGGGCGTCGGCGCGCGACGCCGCCGACGCGATGGCGCGCGCGGAGCGGGACCCGGCGGCGCGCGACAGGATGGAGGCGTGCGGGATCCGGGCGACGTCGGTCCTGGCGCTGCGGTTCTTGCGCGGGTACTTAGGCGCGGGTACGCCGCTGCTGGCGCTCACGGGGCTGGCCGGGATCGGGTGCGAGGCGGCGCTGGGAGGAGCGCCGGAGGCCAGGGGGAGGATGGCCGAGGCCAACCGGGAGTTCGACCAGCTCTCCACCATGGCCACCGCGCTGCTCAACAAGGTAGACACCCTAGGCTAGGCTAGCTGGGATGTACTACGTAGCTGCCGGAGCGCCGTCGTCGACCAGCGCTAGCGGCTGGTACGAGTACGCGCGTGGGGCTTGACGTGATGGTCTCGATTAAATCAGTGGTGAGTCCGTGTGTAATCCCTTGATCAAATCAATGGTGTATCGTGTGATGGTAAATCTTTCTTCTCCTCACCACTCTGCAACTATCGCAAGTTGCAAATATTGGCATCCTGGTT
Organism: Lolium rigidum; assembly: GCF_022539505.1. Taxonomy (NCBI): domain Eukaryota; kingdom Viridiplantae; phylum Streptophyta; class Magnoliopsida; order Poales; family Poaceae; genus Lolium; species Lolium rigidum. The sequence continues at coordinate 24,082,201 of NC_061512.1, read as the reverse complement.
GGAGAGTCAATTACACAAAACTACTACTATAATTGGGGTAAATTTGATGGGCCATTATGGTTACCTTGGTAAAAAAAATTTCAAGTCGGTACCATTTCTGGATCAGGAAGCAACAAAATAGCGCTAATTATCTACATACAACGTAATCTTCGTAGACATACATCTCGTGGCGGTGCCTCCGGTAGAGGCCCCTTCATGCATTCCGGTCATGCTAATGGCCACAAGCTTGCTGCTGATCCCGTTTATGGCTGTTTCATCTCATGCTCCAAGCAATGAAACAGACCTTGCGGCGCTACTGGTTTTCAGACCTTGCGGCGCTTTGGGATGTGAAGTGGTGGGTTTCCCCATAAAATACCTGGGTATGCAATTGGCGCTTAGACCTTTGACGAAAGCGGAGTGGCAGCCGCTGATCGATCAAGTCATAAACTGTGTTCCTGCCTGGCAGAGGGGAATGATTCAGAAATCTGGGAGACTTATACTCCTTAAGTCAGTGATTAGTGCGCGACCTATTCATCAGCTGATGGTTGCTGAGGCGCCAGCTTGGGTGCTGGAGGAACTGGGCAAATGGATGAGAGCCTTCTTCTGGGCTGGGAAGAGAGATGTTAACGGAGGTCAATGCTTGGTTGCCTGGGACACTACATGCAAGCCGACTAGGCTTGGAGGGCTGGGAGTGAAAGACTTAAGGCTCCAGGGGCTGGCCCTTAGAGTGAGATGGTGTTGGCTGCGTCGCACGGACCCCTCCAGGCCATGGCAAGGGTTGCCTGCGCTCAATGACACGGAAGCTAATGAGGTGTTTCAGAGCTTGGCTATTTTCAGTGTGGGAGATGGAGAGAGCACTCTTTTTTGGACAGACAGATGGATTGATGGAAGAAGCGCGGGGGACATTGCCCCGGAAGTGACGGCATTAGTCCCCACCAGGAGGAGGAACTCTAGAAAGGTCAGACAGGCGCTGCAGGATGAAGCTTGGCTATCAGATATTGTGGGAGATCTGTCCATTGAGGGTTGGATGCAGTGCACCCTCCTTTGGGAGGCGATTGAGGGAGTTCCCAGGGATGAAGGTAGGCCGGACCAGTTTGCATGGAGGGGATCGGCGTCTGGCAAGTACACCACCAGAGAGACATATGACATGCTATGCCAAGGGAGGATATCTTGGGCCATGGCAAAGCCGGTTTGGAGGTCGTTTGCACCGCTTAAGTGCAAAATCTTTGGATGGTTGGCTCTCAGATACAGGCTCTGGACTTCGGATCGGAGGGCCAGGCATGGTCTGCAAGACAATCCGGATCCCTGTGCTACCTGTTTGCAGGAGGAGGACACTGTTGATCATATTCTTTCGCATTGTCCGTACGCCAAAATGGTTTGGTTTGGATGCTTGACAAGGTTGGGATCACAGCTCCAGGTGCCTCAGGAGAACATCAATCTGGAGCGCTGGTGGACGGAGGCGAGGAAGAGACTTCGCAAGGAGGATAGGAGAGAGTTCGACACCCTAGTCCTGTTGATCGCCTGGACGCTCTGGAAGCAAAGGAATGCCAGGGTTTTTGGCAACCTTGAGAGGCAGCTGTCCACCGAACAGACCATAGACTCAGTGTTAGAGGAGTTCGCCCTTTGGAGGGCTGCGAGAGGAGGGGAGTGGAGAATCGTGCCGCGAGAGTAGGCTCTTAGGCTAGGGTGGCGTGTGTGTGGGTCGACCGCGGGTAGATGCTCGCATCCCCCGTTGGTTTCTTGTATATTTTTGCTCCCTTCTATAAAGATTTGGCACGCTTTTCGCGTGCCCGCGAAAAAAAAAAAAGATCCCAGCTATCCGATCCTTTGTCCATCCTGAAGAATAACTGGACAGCTGATGTGTCGTTCTGCAGCTGGATCGGCGTGACATGCAGCCGCCGTCACCATGGGCGTGTCACCGCTTTGCAGCTGCCAGACATTTCCCTCCAAGGAGAGCTCAGCCCGCATCTTGGTAACCTCTCTTTTCTCCATGTCCTCAACCTCACCAACACAGCCCTCGCTGGCTCCATGCCAGCTGATCTTGGAAGATTACGCCGTCTTAGGTATCTTAATCTTGGCCACAATAGTCTATCAGATACAATCCCGTCTACTGTAGGAAATCTTACCATGCTCCAATTTTTGGTCCTAAATTTCAACCAGCTCTCTGGAGAGATCCCCAATGAGTTGCAAAACATGCGTAGCCTTAGGCACCTCTCTCTAGAAGCAAACTACATAAGCGGTCTGATGCCCAATTTTTCATTCGACAGCATGCATTCACTAAGCCACATATACGTTCAGAACAACAGTTTGTCCGGGTCAGTACCTTCTGGTATTGGCTCCTTGCTCATGCTCCAGATTCTACACTTGAAATATAACCAGCTCTCTGGTCCAGTACCTCCTACCATCTTCAACATGTCTAGGATGGTTGTCATGAGTCTAGCGATAAACAAAAATCTAACAGGTCATATACCTAGCAATACAAGTTTCAGTCTACCCATGTTGCAAATAATAAGTCTATATGATAACAAATTCGAGGGTCCAATTCCATTGGGCCTTGCAGCATGTCAGCATCTTCAACAACTTAGTCTCGGTAGAAATCTACTTGTGGATGTGGTGCCGGTATGGCTGGCTAAGCTACCACAACTCACAATGATTTCTATTGGTGGCAATAAAATTGTTGGCCCGATCCCAGCTGCGCTCAGCAATCTTAGCATGCTCAATGAGCTTGACATCTCATACTCCAACCTAAGTCAAGAGGTTCCGGTGGAATTGGGAAAACTGGTGCAACTCACATATCTGCACCTTTCGTACAATCAACTAACAGGCCCATTTCCAGAATTTCTTGGAAATTTATCGAGAATGGCTCACATAAGTTTACGGTCGAATCAGCTGACTGGACTAGTACCATCAACACTTGGAAACAACATACCTCTTATGTATCTTGATATCCGGGATAATCATCTCCATGGGGATCTTAGTTTCTTGGCTAGCCTATGTAGTTGTCCGCAACTGCAAGTTCTTGGCATATCAAACAATCCTTTCTTTGGGAGTATCCCTAGTTATTTTGGTAACCTCTCGATTAACATGTTACGCTTTGAAGCAGATAACAACTATTTGGTTGGTGGGATTCCAACAACAATATCAAACCTTAGTGGTCTTATTTATTTAAGCTTTTCCGACAACAATCTAACCAAAGGAATACCAGAATCCATCTCTAAGATGGAGAATCTCCAGGCCCTTTTTCTCACTGGAAATAACATCATTGGCACAATCCCTGAACAATTTGGTATGTTGAGGAGTATTGTAGATATAAATCTCGATGATAATAGATTATTTGGCTCCATACCAGATGGCATGAGCAACCTCACCATGTTAGAGTCTATTTCATTATCTAATAACTATCTATCTTCGACAATACCATCAAGCTTGTTTTATCATAGTAAACTTGTCGAATTAAATATGTCCCATAACTCCCTAACCGGTACATTGCCTTCTGATCTCAGCCATATGATAAATATGGACATAATAGATATTTCTAGCAATCTATTCTTTGGTAACCTCCCAAATTCATTTGGAAAGTTTACAATCTCATTAACTTACCTAAACTTTTCTCACAACTCATTCAAGGGTTTAGTCCCAGAATCTTTCGGCCGCTTAACTAACTTGGTAACATTGGACCTATCGTCGAACAATCTATCTGGAACAATACCAAACTACCTCGCCAACTTCACCTACCTTGCAGATCTGAACCTCTCCTTTAATAGGTTAGAAGGGCATGTACCAAATGGAGGTGTATTCTCAAACATCACCTCACAATCTTTTGTTGGGAATGTTGGGCTATGTGGTGCTCCTCGTCTAGGACTGTCATCGTGTATAGACAAGTCTCAACAGACCTATGGTCGACACATCCTGAAGATTATTCTCCCAGCCGTCATCATTGGAGCTGGTGCATTTGCAGCTTACCTGTACAAAATGATCAAAAGGAAAAATAAGAAGCAGCCATATGATACTGCTTCTACTGGCATCACTGATCTGATCAACCATAGGTTAGTATCATACCATGAGATTGTTCGTGCCACTGAAAATTTCAGCGAGGATAACCTACTTGGAGCAGGAAGTTTTGGGAAAGTTTTCAAGGGCCAGCTAGATGATGGTTTGGTGGTTGCGATAAAGGTGCTCAGTATGCAAGTCGAGCGGGCTGTGAGGAGCTTTGAGGTCGAATGCCAAGTGTTGCGGATGGCTCGGCATCGCAACTTGATACACATATTGAATACCTGTTCCAACTTGGACTTCAGGGCATTGCTGCTTCAGTACATGCCCAATGGTAACTTGGAGGCACACTTGCACACTGAAAATAGGGAACCACTGGGATTCGTGGAGAGATTGGACATTATGCTTGGTGTGTCAGAGGCATTGGATTATCTGCACCATCACCATTGTCAAGTTGTCCTACACTGCGACCTGAATCCTAGCAATGTACTTTTTGATCAGGACATGACGGCCCATGTTGCTGACTTTGGCATTGCAAAGTTACTTTTAGGCGATGAAAACTCCATGGTTTCAGCTAGCATGCCTGGGACAATTGGGTACATGGCCCCAGGTACATTTTTCCATGATCATGCTTGAGCAACATATTTATGAAACTGGAGTATTTGTTTCGATTAGTTAACTCTCTTGAGTTTTTTTATGATCAGAGCTTGCATTTATGGGAAGGGCGTCAAGAAATAGCGATGTGTTCAGTTTTGGGATTATGCTACTTGAAGTTTTCTCGGGAAAGAGGCCCACTGATCCTACATTCGCCGGTAAATCCAGCCTTAGGCAGTGCATTTTGCAAGCATTTCCAGCAAAGCTCATTGATATTCTAGATGAGAAGCTACATCAGGATGAACGGATGAACCAAGCATTTCATCACCAAAAAATAACAACTTCACCGTCTTCATCCTCAATTGCCCACAATGGTAACTTTCTCATGTCGACATTCAAGATGGGTCTAGAGTGTTCCAGTGATTCTCCCGACCAGAGGCCAAGCATGGGCGACGTGGTCACGAGTCTGAAGAACATCAAGAAGGATTACTCTACTCTCTTGGTAGCAACTAGAAGTGTGCAGCAGCAACATCGATATGGTAATGTGTAGGGCCATGTATTGTTTCTTCTTCCACTTCCACTCCAGTTGCAGAATTCTAATGATCATGGAAGGTTGAACATGTTATTTTTTTTAGTTACGCTAGTTTGGAGTTTATGTTGCTTACTAAAATTGTGTTGTGTCTTGTAATATGAACTCTTAGTTTGTTAGAGGGGAGTGGCGTTAGTAGGTTTTTGCCATGTAGGGGTGTTTGAAATCAAGCACTCGCAGATGGTTTTCCATCGATCGATGTGGAGAACAGATGGCACGCGAAAAAGAAATATAATCAATCTGGTCATGTTTAGTTTTACTATGTGTCTGCATGGTTTTTGTGTCTACCCTGGAGCCTCTCTTTATGTTTCTTTTAGAAGTCCTAGACCTCCTCTTCTAAGAGAAGTTGTAATAAGCATTACCTTCTAGTTCATGCTAAAATCTTAGTGTGGTAGTTGTGTCTTTGAGTAGCAGGTGGTTTCCGGCAGAGACTTTTCATTTTTATTCTACTTTGTATGACAAACTTCAATTTCTTCAATAAAATTGGGGCCGTGAGGCCGCTTTAATTTTTTTTATCATTAGGGGAAATCAATCGCCTTCGCTCGGAGAAAAAAAAACCTAAAACCTAATTCGTGTCGGTGCACTCCCTCGTGTTAGCGCATGCTCCCTAACTCCCATCCGATCAACGTCGATCGATATGTATTAGGGTTTGATAGGGCAACACAAGGATCCCAATGGGCCGGTATGGTATTATATAGCGAGTACAATACATGGTTACATATGGTTAGTTTATAGACAACCATGCCTCTATCTACTCTAGACATAATACACAGTTTATCACTCTAGACATAATACACAATTTATCACCCTCCCTCAATCTCAATAGGACCATGTAAGTTGAGATTGCGCTTACAAAAGGTAAACGACCGTAGTGGGAGAGGTACGGTGAATATATCCACTAGCTTTTCCTTGGAGGAAGATGATGGGAAAGCGATCATTCAGATTAGACAGGGGTAGCGATGTCATTTTGCTATGTTTTCACCTGGTAGGAAGTTTTTCTCCACGTCTTATATTTCAGAACGGAGGGAGTATTATTTGTTCTCCTATATTACCCATCACCGTTCTTCAACATTTCGGTTATCCTTGATCTCCATTTCCTTTGCATTTTTCATATCAAATATGTCCGGTTACAACGCACGCATTTAACTAGTTTTATATAAAAAAATTAACGGTTGTGCTGAGTTGTACTTCAGTAACCGGTCATGAATGCGACGACGGCGTGCGCGACGATGGCCATGGAGCTGAACCGGTCGTTCTCCCTGGGCAGCGTCGCCTGGCCGGCCATGCCGGTGCACCCGGACCCGATGTACACTGCCGCCTGCAGCACCTCCCCCGCGCCGCGGTACCGCCCGGCGGCCACGGCCTGCGTCGCCCACTGCAGCGCCGGCACGGCGCCCGCGTAGAGCTGCAGGCACGAGCGCAGGCCCTTGGTGGCCTCGGCGTCCCTCCCGGCGCCGTGGCCGAGCGCGGACTCGATGCTGGCCTTGGTCGCGGTGGCGTTGGCCGCCGCGAGCCTGGTGGCGAGAGCGGCGAGCTCCGGTTTGCTGCGCGCGTTGCGGCAGGCGGAGGGGTCGGCGCCGCAGAGTGCCGAGGTGCAGAGCTCCGGCGTGACGTAGTAGCCGCCCAGGTTCCCGCACAGCTGGTCCAGGGGCGAGTCCCCCGCTCCGGAGCAGTAGACCACCGCCGAGAAGAGGAGAACGCCGAGCAGAGCGGAGGAGGTGGCGGACATGGCCATGACGGGGGGTGCTGTCTAGCTCGATCGCGTCCCGGCCCTTTGTTGGTTGGTTTTTATAACGAAGGCGAGACGAAGTAAGAAAAAACGTCTTGTGACCTAGCCGTCAGTATGCACCACCGTGTATTGTACTGTATACAGTAGTATATCTAAAAGATGAGAGAGGAGAAAATCGTATCTTGTTTTTGATATATATCTTATTCACATCACCAATATCCCGCTCTCCTTCCCCGCTAGCGCTCACCCAATCCTTGATCCATGCAAAACCACGTCCAATTAATAGATACGATACGATCGTTGTGGTGTTTTATAGTATCTTCTAAATTTACGTGCTGTGATTTTATCGTATCTGCATTGTGATGGCCCTCATGATTTCTATCTCGTTTCATAAGAAGATCTTTTCCATTAAACTGAAGTTATTTATTACTCAGCAATACTTTATTCGTTTCAAAATAAGTGTCGCAGATATGCAGTAGTATGTAAGCAAATCTACATCATTTAGTTTAAAAGGAAGTATAGCCAAGTAATAACTTCAGTTCAATTGAAAAAGATCCGGTTCTGATTCCTTCAGATTATTGGTAGACTGAAGATAAATCTACAACACTTATTACTATGAAATAGTTGCCTTATAACCGAGTAATGACTCCAGTTCAATCAAAAGGATTCATTTCAGATTTCTTCGAATTATCGAGAGATTCTAGCCAAATCTACAACACTTATTTTAAGACGGAGATAATATCATACTATATCATAGTAATATGGAAAGGATCAGAACCGAAACGCAGCATACTCCCATTCATTATCTAGCTCCCGCTCACCAAACAAATAAATACGAGCTCCATCGATCACGCTATCTCCCGTCACCAACAAAGAAACCATGACGTCCAGCCGCAGCGCGCCGCTCCTCCTCGTGCTCGCGCTGCTGGCCGCCGGCGTGCAATCCGCTCCCACCGCTGCAGCGCCGGTGGACACGGTGGCCGACTCCTGCGACCTGATCCGCGACTTCGTGGACTACACCTTCTGCGTGACGGCGCTGCGGTCCGCCGGCCCGGGCGCGTCGACGGCGGACCGGCACGCGCACCTCCTCATCGCGGCCGACCTCGCCGCGGCGCGCGGGGCGTCGGCGCGCGACGCCGCGGACGCGATGGCGCGCGCTGAGCGCGACCCGGCGGCGCGCGACGCGCTGGAGGCGTGCGCCTTCCTGTACGGGGCGTCGTCGGTGCCGGCGCTGCGGTTCCTGCGCGGGTACGCGGCGGTGAGCGCGTGGGACCGGGCATGGGACCTGCTCCAGCTCACAGGGCAGGCCGGCATCGGGTGCGAGGCGGCGCTGGACGAAGCGCCGCAGGCCAAGGGGAGGATGGCGGCGGCGAACAAGGAGTTCCAACAGCTCAACGCCATGAGCACGGCGCTCTTCAACAAGATCGCTGTACGGCACGGCTAGCTAGCTGGGATGTCGACATGTCGTAGGCTGTAGATGACGTGGTCCGTCGTCAATAAATTTAGCAAATCTTTTCAGTGAAACTTTTGTTCCAAAATGTCAATAAAATAAGGAAAATGATTCTAATCTACTCACTGATCGTTAGGGGAAATCAATCACCTCGCTCGGAGGAAAAACATATGGTTTTTGCTCCACCCCACACGGGCGTATCCTCCCATCTCTATGCTAAGCTTCTTCTCAAGTGCCATTTTAGTCAAAGAGTAGCTTAAGTTGGCCGATCATATTGACAGGCCGAGACGGCGAGACCGAGAATCTAGTTGTGATGTGTCAAAATAACAATTTAAATTTCATAGTTTTCAATGATGCTTTATTTGGAAATATCAGTAAAACAAGAAAATGATTTTAATCTACTCATTGATCGTGAGTGGAAATCATTCGCCTCGCTCGGATAAAAAAATGCTCCGTGTGCATTGCTTTTTTCTCTTGGTGCCCCTCTCCCACGGAATGCTTAACCTATCATCTCATTTCTTGAATCACCATACATGGATATGCTATTGCGAATCTCAAGGTCATGCTTTCAAGATCCGAGACATAAGGATTACGCGGAATGTGTTTGATAAGGATCCGATCTTCTCGTTGAGCATGATATAGTGGATAGAGATAACTAATGAGACTTGTAAATCACCGGCTATTTCCTCACTGCCAATTGCGACGGATCTTCAAACTTCACACATTTGCGCACGTAAACACCGACCACGAAGCGGTTTGCAATCTACCAACTCCGAATGGAATAATAGAAAACACTTGAGTTCCTTAGCAAGATAAACACCAGATCAAAGCAAAGTGGAATAGGTAAAATTCATGATCGAAACAAAGAGGAATTATGTCGATTACAAAGGAAGGCTTAGAGAAATTCATTATGATGTCTTAGCTATTCTTAAATGTGGTCTAAAACCTATAAGCCATGACTTACAATGGTTTATAAAGGTTGTTGGACCTCCAACATAGGGTTGGGGTCTAAATCAATCATATCTCTAAATTTTCCAAGTAGAAAAATACTATATTCGAAAACTGGTAGAAAACAACAGTCGACTTGTTTCAGTCATCATGGCCTGTACGTCACGAACCACTATATGAGGGCTTACCCATTGGAAAGAAATTGGAATTATCTTTCCAACAGGTACTTATTTTCCTGATTCAGAGTTGGTATGAAGAAACCACGCCCGTCCAAATTCAGAGCTTTTGTCCGTCCGATAGAAATAAGAACTTCTAACTTCAAGAATTATTTTGAATCCGAGTTGGAGATGATATTTTCTTGTTTGCATATGCCTCCCTTCCCACATGATGGCGCCACTTCCTCTCACACCTCCCTCGTGCTCGCCATCTTTACATCCGAGTTGGAGATAAGCTTCTTTACTTCGTGCCCCTACCCCGGGGAACGGTAAACCTATCCCCCGGCCCCACCCCTTGTGAGATTTCTTCTCAGGATATCCCTTCGAACATCTCCTCCTTTGAACCACCATGGATGGATACTATGTTGTGGATACCAACGTCATGGTTTCAAGATTCGAGACATCGGGATTACGAGGAATGTGTTCAGTTTGATGTCCGAGGAATGGGATCCCGATCTGAGTTTCTTTCAAGATTCGAGACATCAGGATTACGAGGAATGGGATCCCGATCTGAGTTTGTTTGTGCTCTAGCAAGATGGATTTGGTATGCGAGCCCAAATGGAACATCAGGGGACTAGGACAACAAAATAAATGCGACGACACTCCGGCAGAACTAATCATAATAAATCCTTCTCTACTATTTATTCAAGAAACAAAACTAAACGAAATACCCAGCAACAAAGCTAGATCCTTCCTCCCGTGACACTTGCAAAACTTTTGATTCAAACCATCCATTGGATCGGCCGGGGGAATTCTAAATGTTGTCTCCCAAAACCACTTCAAACTTGAATCAACAACTGAACACAATTTCAGACTCTCATCCATAGTCACCTCTACAACAAACAATCAAAAACTACACATCACCAATATCTATGCGCCTATGGACCACCAACTAAAAAAAGATTTCCTCCTCTAAATGGCACAAATAACACCACAGAGCGACATCCCTTGGATGATTCTAGGCGACTTTAACCTCATGCGACATTCCTTCGAGAAAAACAACAACTCCTTTCGCCAAGATGAAGCTGATGCCTTTAACGAAATCATTAACAACTTGGCGCTAATCGAACCCCCACTAACAGATCGACAATATATGTGGTCAAGCAATCGGGATGAGCCCACTCTTAAGAGGATTGACAGAGTCTTTGTTAACTATGCTCAGAATCAAATATCCCCAAACTCTTCGGTCTCCTCTCTAGCCCGCTTTCTATCGGATCACACTCCCTTAATCATATCCATCTCAATGCACATACCACGTCCCGCCACTTTTCGATTTGAAAACGCATGGGACGAATCTCCAACATGTGGCCCACTAATCAACTCCATGTGGGCCCAGACGTCTCAAATTTCAAACGCCGCACTCTCACTCGTTGCCGCCGCCCTAAAATGGACATAATCACAACTTAAATAGTGGCGTCGTGCACTTCCGATACATAAACATAGAGAAACAAACGCCAAAACAGTCATCGCCTTCCTGGATCACATTGAGGAATCTCGGAATATTTCTACACTTGAGCTTAATCTTCGCACTTTAATTATTAAAATTCTCCAAAGAGTAATCAGAGAAAGGTAGCTTTTTGGAGGCAAAGGTCCAAAGCCAAATTCATTGTCCATGGTGACGAAAATTTGAAATATTTCCACGCCCTAGCTATCAAGAGATTCAGAAAAAATAAAATTGCTACTGCGGTGACCCATCATACCACTGCATGTTGTCGTATACAAGTCGTTGATATGATCTTAATGAAGGGACTTCTTCACAAATATCACATCCCTCAGAGTGGTACAACAGAAACATTGCAGGTCATAACACTCTAGATTATATTACAATCATGGTCTTAATAAGTTGGTATTGTCACATGTCCGATGAGAACACCCTAACATACTACTGAAGTCTTATTACAAACCAACATAAAGATTAAACCGAGCTCAGCAACTTATTTAGGTAAGCTACTACGCTGCTCGACTCTAAGATAACTAAGGTAAGACACTACTCCTCCGCCTCATTGTTGTCAGCTTCGTAGACTATCCCATAGTCCACGCCTTCCACTCCTCCAGACAAATCAGGTTCCTCGTAGACCAGTTCGTAGTATCCTTCCGGTGCTCTGTCGGTGTCCTCCACTTCACTGTCATAGTCTAGCAAGGGTACTCAGCAAGTTCAAAAGAGAAAAGGTGTTTGATGCACTAGCTACGACCATTGATAATAAAATCTCAGGTCAATGCATGTTTCGAAAACATTTCTTCAAAAGGTTTATTTTATTCTGAAAACTATGTCTGCCAGTCTTCACAGGTTGAACAGAACTTCACGGAGTTCCTTTCCTGCCGTGTTCGTAGTTCCCTTCCTGGAACAGGGAGTGACAACCATAATTTGATACACTCTGCAGAGGTGCGTTACTTTTCCCATAAGAGAACTTATCCTTGATACCAACCGAGACGCGTTTCTCGTCCACACTTCCTTGGTGTGGGGCCAGGAGTAAGATCCAAGCCAATCATTGCCTTCTCCGCGACCTTGCATACTCACCCTTTTGTCCATCCGTACATCCCCAGTAGACATCTCCCGATCATACGGCTTTACCCCCGATGTACTATGGATAATCCCTCATAGACGGTAGAGCCTCTCATCCACACGGATGGGGATTTTAAAGGATTTCTCAACCTACTGCAGTGTTATCCCAACACCCAGCCAGGCTCTATCAAGTCCGTTGATATGCAAGAGGGAAAAGATACAACTGACTTCCCCAGAGCCATTATAGATCTCATGGTTAACGCGAATTGTACGGCGCTAGAATCACTAGACAGCATTGGTGATTAGTCCTAGATTAATAGAACCCTTGCAATGGAGCCTCCACCATATCAACATATACCATGGTTCCATTGCCCACCACATAGTCATTTTCATCATTGGAAAAGTAACATTTTATTTTCAATGCAGGAATGATAAGTATAGTACTTTTGCGGTAAATTGATATAAAATAATCAAGATGACATGCACAAGGGTGAACTTGCCTGGCCTGGTGACTGCGAGATAATGCAGTTCGATGTGTTGGATGGAACCTGGACCTCGGGTTCTGTAAAGAAGCATCATTGTCCGGTAAGGACAATGTTTTAAAATCCAAATAATGCATGCATGGGTGTATTATTTCATGTTGAATCCCTTACCCCGACATGATTATTAAGATTTAGGTTAGAATTAAATATTTATGCCTTTGGCAATAATTTATAATTATTTTAAATCCCTTAACATTGTTTTCTTTTCTAAAGAAAAGGATTTAAGAGTAATAGAATTTTCCTTTTGGAAAATATTTATTTCAAATAAAGAATTTGAAATAATAGAGTTTTCCTTCTTTTTGGTAATAAAAGAAATTGGAATAATAGAATATTTTCCTTTTGGAAAATATTTTTGTTTAAAAGAAATGACTTGGAATAATAGAATTTCTTTTTAAAATATTTGATAAAAAAATATTTGAATTCATTTGGAATTTTCCTTGATTTTTAGATCAAAGGAAAATTGCAATTTTAAAATTCCAAGTTTATATTTCAATTCAAAAATTCAATATTTGAATTTGTGTTGTTAATTCCATTTCTTAATTTATTCTGGTTAAGAATAAATTTTAATACACTAATCCAATTTTTCTTGGATTTTTAGAGGTATCCATTATTATTTAGAATTTGGTAGAATTCAAAGGTTATTTCTAAAAATAAAAAGACTAAAATACCCCTATGGCCCAATTGGGCCAGCCCACTAAGGCAGCCCATTTGGCCAGCCCATCTTGCCTGACCAAAACGGTTCGGTGGAACCGAACCCGTCGGCCCACCTCACTCTCTCACTCGTCTCTCTCGCGTAAACCCTAACCCTAGCTGTGGCGATTCCCGTGGCGACCGTGTCGCCGCCATGGTCGTCGCCGTGCTCCGGCCCTCTCCGGCCGTTCTAGGGCACGCCGTGGGTCTCAATCGACGCAGCGCACGACGGCGCACCTCCTCATCCGCATCGATCTGACTTCTTCTTCCTCTACGGCTCGTGTGCGTGCTCGACCCTCGAAGACGCCCACGGATCCTCGGCGATCTCCGTCGATCTGCACCTCCTTGCCAAGCCTAGGGGCTCACCGCCTCCCATGCTGGTGGTGCATGGTCTGGCACTGGCCTGGCCGCAGTTTGGCGCCGCAGTGGCCGGCCGTGCCACCGTGCCGTCATGGTTGCCTCCATGATTCGCCAGGTAACCTCCTGCTACTCCTTCTGCTACATTCTTCCTTCTCTACTCTATCCTCTCTACCTGCTGGATCTGCTCGAGCCATGCCTACTACTACTCCTATGTGTACGCTGCTGATGTGCTTGCTGTGCTGATGTGCTTGCTGTGTTGTTGTGCTTGTTGTGTTGCTACGCTCTTCGCCTAAGCCTACTGATGCCATGATCTAGCCTATCCCTACTTACTGATGCTATGATATTGCCTGTGTAGTTCTTGCTGGTTCACTGTGCTCATGCTATCCTATCTATTCATGTCCTTGTGCTGTGCAAATTCTTGCGAATGGCCTTGCTGTTGACCTAGGTTAGCACTGCTGATACTTGTGGTGTCTGTGATGCTCACATGTGCCCTGTGTATGCTTTATTTGATCCAATTCTTGGATCATTGCATGCTTGTGATGCCTGATGTGGCTTTTGCTTGATCTAATTGATCCGTTTGCTCAATCAGATGCTAGTGTCTAGCTACTGGTTTGATCATTGGCTAACTGAATGGATTATCCTAGCTACTGTTGTGACTTATACTTGCTCTAGCTTCTGTTGTTCAAGTGTGTGTGCTGCTGTTGCCATCCATAGCTCATTGGACAAGATCCAATTGCTAGTGTGCAATGGTTCAGGTTGTTGTTGCCTCTCAGTGATGCTATTGCATTGTTAATGCATGGATTACCGTGTATGTATGCTTGGGTGGATTATTTATGAGGAAACTGCTTATGCAGTGTTGATTAAATACATTGATGTATATGATTTGATATATCCATGATCAATTTGGAGATAATTAAAGTCTGAATCCATTTACGGATGATGATGACTTATAGTTTTGGGTTTAAATGGATGGATTTGTGGTTGATGTGACCACAGTAGCCTTGCTACTGCTTGGTTGCTCACACAATTTGACTAGTTCTTGTTGGCTACTCATCTCAGCTTGCACAGTAGGGTATAATACATGATATGAATGCCACTATGCTTGCCTGTGAAGAAATATAGGGTTAAACTGATGGTTTATTGGCTAGGATCTCACTAGGTGGCTTTTGGTAGCTTCTAGTACCCGTAGATCCTCTACTAGTGCTATCTGTGCATCTATGCTTGTTTATTTGCACTGGAATAGTATCTATATGATCTTGGGCTCTAACTGCTCCATTTCTGCCAGTAATCCTTGGTTAACACCAAGTGATGACAACCCCATGAGCATCTACTCATCTCATGCCTTGTGTCATACAATAATAAGGATTGGATCCACTGGATCCTCTCCAGGTACTTGTTATACCTTGTTCCAACTCCTAGAGGGTTATGCTCAGCTGTTGTTGAGCTGTTGCTTGATGTTTCTAGTGAATTTCCCTGCTCCTCCTAGCTCCTGGTGATCTTGTTTAAGTCCCCATGTCTTTGTTGGATTTTGGTTGGTTGATTTGGATGGATAAATGGTTTCAGTGGTTGGTTTTGCTGTTCTTGAGCTAGAATAGAGATGAACTATGCATTGTTCATGTTGGTTGCTTGATGAATGTTTATCTGGTCGACCTGTGAATTGTTTCTGATGGTTTCTACCCTTTTATATTGATTGATGGTTCAACATGGATGTGACACACAAGCCTGGCATGGCTTGGTGACTAAGCCATAGTCTTGGCTTGTTGTTGGATGCACAGCAGCTCTGTGAGCTGTGTGTTCCTTTGGTGAAACTTGAGCCAATGAGTGGCTCAGGTTTGGTCTGCTGGTGCCTATCTTGGTTCTGGCCAAGTTTTGGACATTGCCAAGTGTCCTTGACACTTGGTTTTAACCCCTGCCTAGTTCTTTTCTTATTTTGCAGGGTACAATGCTCAAGATGCTCCAAGAACAATTCCTCCAAGACACTTAGAGTGTAGGATCTAGGATAGAATCAAATCCTTGTAATCTTCTATTATTTTGTTTTATTATTCATCCAATTCTTGTAATAATATTTCATTTATTATTCCATCCATTCTTGTATGTAAGAGAAATGCGTGGCCTAACAAAAAGGCCAAAGTGACTAAATCTCCAATTGTTTCCCAATGAATGGCATGTTTGAGAATAGCAGAGGTCTTAAAGACTGGCTAAGCACTTACATATTGCCGAAAGCATTAGGGAACATTGTTTAGATTTTGTTGCTATCTCCGAGACGGGTAAACGGAATTATTCAGTAAGTTTTCTAAATCGCCTTTCAGGCGGGGAGGATTTTGCTTGGATATCCCGCCCACCTCGAGGACGCTCTGGTGGCTTATTAGTTGGAGTCCGAACTTCGACCATGGAGATTCTAGATAATTCCGGTTGTGAGTTTCATATCAAACTCCACATTCGGAATAGCTCTAATAACTTCATATGGAGTTTGGTTTCTGTCTATGGAACCGCGCATCATATGCATAAGCCCGCTTTTATCCGTGAGTTGGTAAATTTGGTTAAGGACAATCCACATCCTATTATCATAGGAGGGGATTTTAACTTGCTTAGATACCCTCAGGAACAGAGCAAGGGTAGCTTTGACACCCATTGGCCTTTCTTATTCAATGATGTCATTGATAGCTTGGATTTGAGAGAGGTTACAATGGTTGGGAGACAATTCACTTGGGCAAATAGTCTTCCTGAGCCGACATATGAGAAGTTGGATAGAGTACTTATGGACTCTGATTGGGAATTTAAGTTCCCTCTAGTCTCAGTACGAGCTCTCCCTCGTATCGAAGCCTTGTCAGACCACGCGCCTATTTTGTTATCTACTGGGACACCATTGCCGCAACATAGACGTCAGTTCAAATTTGAACTTGGATGGATATATCGGGATGGTTTTGCGGGCATGATTAAATTCATTTGGGATAAGCCGGTTGTCGGGAATTCCCCAAATTCAAAGGTGGAATAATAAACTATGCTCGGTGCGTAGATACCTTGGGGGTGGGCTAGGCATATGACTGGGCAACTCAAACAAGAGAAACTCAGCCTAACATCACATATTGATGAATTAGAGGCAATCACGGAGGTTCGCCTGCTGGCTGCGCAAGAAATTGAACTTAAAAGTCAATACAATGCAAAGTTAGCCGGTTTACTTCGTGAAAGAGGTACTCAAATGGTACCACTGATCTAAATCCCAGTTCCTATTGGAAGGAGATGTGAATACAAGATACTTTCATAGTGTTTCCAATGGTAGACATAGAAAGAAACGCATTCACTCTATTGTCCAGGAAGAGGGCACGATCGAAGGTCAGGAGCAGCTTAAATCCTATATTACTACTTACTATAACGGCCTATTTGGTGAACCTGAGGAATTAGATCTATCCCTGGATGAATCCATGATGGATGATATTCCACAGGTGACTCCAGAAGAAAATGCCATTCTAATCGCACCTTATTCCGAGGAGGAGATTAAGAAGGCAGTCTTTCTGATGGAGCATAACAAGGCACCAGACCCGGATGGTTTTCCTACCGAATTCGATCAGTCTTTCTGGGATATTGTGAAAACTGATTTATTGGAATTATTTACGGAGCTTCATGAGGGACAGTTGGATCTATTCCGTATCAATTTTGGTGAAATCATTCTCTTACCAAAAGTTACTGATGCGGAACGGATCCAACAATTCAGACCCATATGTCTTTTAAATGTTTGTTTCAAAATTTTCACAAAAGTTGTTACTATTCGACTGAATTCCGTGGCAGATCATGTAGTGCGTCCTTCTCAGATAGCTTTCATGCAAGGCAGATACATCCTAGATGTAGTTGCCACTTTGCATGAAACAGTTCACGAGATGCACCACAAAAAGTTGAATGGGGTCATACTCAAAATTGACTTTGAAAAAGCCTATGATAAAGTTAAATGGTCCTTTCTTCAACAAACACTTCGGATGAAAGGATTTTATGATGAGTGGCGCGCTCTAATTAATAATGCCATTTTTGGTGGAAGTGTTGCCATAAAGGTCAATGATGACATTGGTAATTACTTCCAGACAAAAAAGGACTCGTGCAAGGTGATCCTTTGTCCCCGATGCTCTTTAACATTGTGGCGGATATGCTTGCAATTATAATTGAACGCGCTAAGTTCGATGGACAAATTGAAGGTGTGGTCCCCCATTTAGTTCATGGGGGCTTATCAATTCTTCAGTATGCCGACGATACAATCCTATTTATGGATCATGATCTGGCAAAGGCAAGTAATCTGAAGTTAATTCTTTCAGCATTCGAGCAATTATCAGGTCTTAAGATCAACTTCCATAAAAGTGAGTTGTTTTGTTTTGGTGAGTCCATAGATGATGCCAATCTTTATGCCGAGCTATTCGGCTGTGGGCTTGGTTGTTTTCCAATTAGCTATCTTGGTATTCCGATTCACCATCGGAGACTAACCTTGGTCGAATGGAAAATCGTCGAAGAACAACTTCAGAAACTTCTTACTAGTTGGGAAGGAAAGCTCCTATCCCTTGGGGAAATATTAGTCCGCATAAATTCAGTGCTTACAAATATGGTACTGTATATGATTTCTTTCTTCCAGTTACCCAAAGGATTCTTGCATAGATTGGATTACTTCCGATCAAGATTCTTTTGGCAAGGGGATAGTGAAAAGAAAAAGTATCGGTTGACAAAATGGAGTGTTGTATGCCGTCCAAAAGATCAAGGTGGACTTGGGGTCCACGATCTAGAAGTTAAGAACATGGCCTTACTAGGAAAATGGCTAGCCCGGTTATTAACGGAGGACGGTGTATGGCAACAGCTACTGCGGAAAAAGTATGTAGGCTCAAAGACGATATCCCAAGTTATTTGGAAACCAGGGGATTCACACTTCTGGGCTGCCATCATGGCAACAAAGAAATACTTTTTTTCGCTTGGCTCCTTCTCCATTAGGAATGGGGCGGAGATACGTTTTTGGGAGGATCAATGGTTGGGAACAACCACTCTTCGCGAACAGTATCCGGCCTTATACAATATTGTTCGTTATAAATGGGATACCTTGCAGAAGGTGATGGAATCTTCTCCACCCTCGGTAACGTTCAGACGTGATCTTATTGGTCCCCGCCTTGACTCTTGGAACGAACTGCTTCAGCGGTTAGATTCAATACAGTTATCTACGGGGTCTGATGAATTCCGTTGGAGTCTTACCAAGAATCATCTATTCTCGGTAGCCTCAATGTATAAAGCCCTTTGCATTCCTACCCAACCGATTTTAAATAATAAATCCATCTGGAAGATGAAGTTACCATTGAAAACAAAGGTCTTCGCATGGCATCTTCGTCGCGGTGTGATTCTTACTAAAGATAACCTTGTAAAATGCAACTGGCAGGGTTGCAAGAAATGTGTGTTCTATCACGAAGACGAGACAATAAAACACCTTTTCTTCAATTGTCGGGTTGCTAGATCTATATGGGCAATCATTCAGATAGGTTCTACCCTGTATCCACCCCGTAGTATAACAAATATATTTGGTAATTGGTTAAATGGGGTGGATTCAAGGTATAAAACGATTATCCGAGTGGGAGCGATTGCAGTTATATGGTCGCTTTGGCTGTGTAGAAATGACAAGGTTTTTAATGACAAAAATTCTTCTATCCTGCAGGTTATATACAGATGTACAACTATGCTCCGTTCATGGTCACCTCTTCAACGCTTCGAGGACCGAGACCTATTTATGGAGGTGTCTACACGATTGGAGAATACATACAAGGATTTATTACCCAACATGGGTGGCAGCATAGCCGTAGGATAGAAGCCAATGGAGCTATCGATTAGTTGGCTTTTTCCTTTATCATTTATGTATTAGTTTTTGCTTGGATGTTGGATTCATAAACGGCTGTGTGCATCTTAGCTATGCAGAGGCTGGGTGTAATGCTTGATACATCGAGTAATAAAGCGCCCTTTATCGAAAAATTCTTGTATGTAAAGACAATGTATTATGTGTGTATGATCATTAAAGCTCAAGTTTTTGGTTATGAGCTTATTTGTAAATTTATCATTTACGTATGAATTCTTTGTGTATATATATAATGTGATTTGAATTATAAAGTACTTTGAATTATAAATTCATAATTCAATTATATATTGTTTATCTATTACTTCTTTTGTTTTAATTCAAATATGAATTGTCAATTCAATTAAACCCCAAAATCAACAAGTTACAAAAGAGATCATGTTGAAATTCTTAATCTCACATTGCGTAACCCTAATTGATATGAGAGAGAACCTCGATCCCTCTTAGGTTTTTATGCAATAAGGCGCGAAAATTTCTCTCATTTCACGATGAAATGCACATCCCAATTCCAAATCTACCCTTCGGTGTTCCTATGTTATGGGTTATTACAGCCTTCCCCCCTTAACAGAAACTTCGTCCCGAAGTTGTGATTGAGGTACCTGAATAGCTCGGGGTAGGATTTTCTGAGATCATCCTCCTTTTCCCAAGTTGCTTCTCGCTCGGGATGATGCTGCCATTGTATTTTGCAGTACTTGATTGCCCTATTCCTTAGCTTTTTTCAATGTACTTCCAATATCTTCTCAGGTCTTTCGACATAGGTTAGGTCTGATTGCAGCTCTAACTCTTCATGTGAAACTGGATCATCTGGTGCCTTTAAACACTTTCCGAGTCGAGATACATGAAATACGTTGTGAATCAAACTCAACTGCTTAGGTAGTTCTAGCTCAAAAGTTGTTTCTCTGTTTTGACTGAGTATCTTGAATGGTCCTATATATCGAGGACTTAACTTTCGTTTCACTCCAAACCTCTTTAGTCCTTTCATTGGGCTAACTTTCAAATATACCGTGTCTCCCACTTTTGGTTCCCATAATCTTCTTTTCTAGTCGGCATAACTCTTCTGTCGACTCTGAGCTATCTTGAGTCTATGTCTGATGATACGTCCCAAACGTATCTATAATTTCTTATGTTCCATGCTACTTTATTGATGATACTCACATGTTTTATACACATTATATGTCATTATTATGCATTTTCCGGCACTAACCTATTGACGAGATGCCGACGAGGCAGTTGCTGTTTTCTGCTGTTTTTGGTTTCAGAAATCCTAGTAAGGAAATATTCTCGGAATTGGACGAAATCAACGCCCAGGGTCCTATTTTTCCACGAAGCTTCCAGAAGACCGGAGAGGAAACGAAGTGGGGCCACGAGGTGGCGACACACTAGGGCGGCGCGGCCCAAGCCCTGGCCGCGCCGGCCTGTTGTGTGGGCCCCTCGTGACTCTCCCGACTCTGCCCTTCCGCCTACTTAAAGCCTTCGTCGCGAAACCCCCAGTACCGAGAGCCACGATACGGAAAACCTTACAGCCGCCGCCGCCAATCCCATCTCGGGGGATTCAGGAGATCGCCTCCGGCACCCTGCCGGAGAGGGGAATCATCTCCCGGAGGTCTCTTCATCACCATGATCGCCTCCGGATCGATGTGTGAGTAGTTCACCCCTGGACTATGGGTCCATAGCGGTAGCTAGATGGTTGTCTTCTCCTCATTGTGCTATCATGTTAGATCTTGTGAGCTGCCTATCATGATCAAGATCATCTATTTGTAATCCTTCATGTTGTGTTTGTTGGGATCCGATGAATATTGAATACTATGTCAAGTTGATTATCAATCTATCATATATGTTATTTATGTTCTTGCATGCTCTCCGTTGCTAGTAGAGGCTCTGGCCAAGTTGATACTTGTGACTCCAAGAGGGAGTATTTATGCTCGATAGTGGGTTCATGCCTCCATTAAATCCGGGACGAGTGACGGAAAGTTCTAAGGTTGTGGATGTGCTTGTTGCCACTAGGGATAAAACATCGATGCTTTGTCTAAGGATATTTGTGTTGATTACATTACGCACCATACTTAATGCAATTGTCCGTTGTTTGCAACTTAATACTGGAAGGGGTTCGGATGATAACTCTGAAGGTGGACTTTTTAGGCATAGATGCATGCTTGGATAGCGGTCTATGTACTTTGTCGTAATGCCCTGATTGAATCTCATAGTACTCATCATGATATATGTATGTGCATTGTTATGCCTTCTTTATTTGTCAATTGCCCAACTGTAATTTGTTCACCCAACATCTCGTTTATCTTATGGGAGAGACACCACTAGTGATCTGTGGACCCCGGTCCTATTCTTTACATCTGAAATACAAATCTACTGCAATTGTTCTTTACTGTTCTTCGCAAACAATCATCATCATCAACACTATACATCTAATCCTTTGTTTACAGCAAGCCGGTGAGATTGACAACCTCACTGTTACGTTGGGGCAAAGTACTGTGATTGTGTTGTGCAGGTTCCACGTTGGCGCCGGAATCCCTGGTGTTGCGCCGCACTACACTCCGCCGCCATCAACCTTCAACGTGCTTCTTGGCTCCTACTGGTTCGATAAACCTTGGTTTCTTTCTGAGGGAAAACTTGCTACTGTACGCATCACACCTTCCTCTTGGGGTTCCCAACGGACGTGTGTCTCACGCGCCATCAAGCATTTTTTCTGGCGCCGTTGCCGGGGAGATCAAGACACACTGCGCGCAAGGGGAGTCTCCAGTTCCAATATCTTTACTTTGTTTTTGTCTTGCTTTACTTTACTTTATTTACTGCTTTGTTTGCTCTTATATCAAAAACACAAAAAAAAATTAGTTGTTAGTTTTACTTTATTTACTGTCTTGTTCTCTATATCAAAAACACAAAAAAATTAGTTACTTGCATTTACTTTATTTAGTTTGCTTTATTTACTATCGCTAAAAATGAGTAATCCGGAAGTTGAAGTTCGTTCCTTTAAGCAACAAGGGGGAGAAAGTTTTAAAGATGCTTGGTATAGAATTAGCGATGCTCATCATAGGTGCATTAAGAAACACTCCACTATTATACTACTTAGGAACTTTTATGTTGGTATCTCTAGTTGGAATAGGTATGTTCTTGATACTCTTGCGGGAGGTAATTTCCTAGGCACTCCTGCCTTAGAAGCTAGTTGCATTATTGAGAGTCTAGTTGGAATACCACCTGTTAATGAAGCTAAAATTGAAACCTCTCTTGAAGATGTCATGAGGAAGTTGGAAGCCATAGAGAAAGATCTTCCAAGTATT
Organism: Lolium rigidum; assembly: GCF_022539505.1. Lineage (NCBI taxonomy): Eukaryota > Viridiplantae > Streptophyta > Magnoliopsida > Poales > Poaceae > Lolium > Lolium rigidum. The sequence continues at coordinate 24,059,456 of NC_061512.1, read as the reverse complement.
GAGACTAAATTGGGAATATTACTTAATAGCACTGATAAACTTGATAAATCTCTAGGTGGAATTAATGAGTGAATTGCTATTTTAGAAACTTGTGCTACTCATGATAATCGAACCCATAGGATTAGTGAACTTGAAGAAGCTATGGGAACCTTGGGTTCAACTTTTTCTTCTCTTAAGTTTAAGGAGAAAGCTTATGTGGGTAAGGAGCAAAAATTCATGTATGCCTCTAAAGTGCCTAAGCCAAAAAACTATTATAAGCCTACAATTGACAAAGCCCTTAGCACCACTATGGATGATGGAACATCTAAGATACCTATTGATGTTGATGCTTCGTTTCTCGATAATACTTGATTCACACTTTCTGCGCCTAGCTGAAAGGCGTTAAAGAAAAGCGCTTATGGGAGACAACCCATTATTTTACTTCTGCACTTTGTTTTATATTTGAGTCTTGGAAGTTGTTACTACTGTAGCAACCTCTCCTTATCTTTATTTTATTGCATTGTTGTGCCAAGTAAAGTCTTTGATAGTAAAGTCAATATTAGATTTGGATTGCTGCGCAGGAACAGATTTCTTGCTGTCACGAATTTGAGCAGTAGTCTCTGTAGAAAATTTAAAAAAATCTGCCAATTTACGTGCGTGATCCTCAGATATGTACGCAACTTTCATTCAATTTGGGCATTTTCATCTGAGCAAGTCTGGTGCCTCTTAAAAATTCAGCTTTACGAACTGTTCTGTTTTGACAGATTCTGCCTTTTATTTCGCATTGCCTGTTTTGCTATGTTTGATGGATTTTTTTGTTCCATTAGCTTTGTGCAATGTCCAGAAGTGTTAAGAATGATTATGTCACCTCTGAATATATGAATTATGCACTGACCCTCTAATGAGTTTGTTTTGAGTTTGGTGTGGAGGAAGTTTTCAAGGGTCAAGAGAGGAGGATGATACAATATGATCAAGAAGAGTGAAAAGTCAAAGCTTGGGGATGCCCCGTGGTTCATCCCTGCATATTTTAAGAAGACTCAAGCGTCTAAGCTTGGGGATGCCCAAGGCATCCCTTCTTCATCGACAAATTATCAGGTCACCTCTAGTGAAACTATATTTTTATTCCATCACATCTTATGTGCCTTACTTGGAGCGTCTATTTGTTTTTGTTTTTGTTTGAATAAAATCGGATCCTAGCATTCCTTGTTTGGGAGAGAGACACGCTCCGCTGTTTCGTATGAACAAATATGTTCTTAGCTTTATCTTTAATGTTCATTGCGAAAGTTGAACTATTTCATTCATTGTTATATGGTTGGAAACGGAAAATGCCGCATGTGGTAAATGGTTTAATGTCTTGAATAATGTGATACTTGGCAATTGTTGTGCTCATATAGATCATGTTTAAGCTCTTGCATCATGTACCTTGTACCCATTAATGAATAACTACATAGAGCTGCTTGTTAAAATTTGGTTTGCATGATTGATCTCTAGAGTCTAGATATTTTCTGGTTGAGGTGTTTGAACAACAAGGAGACAATATAAAGTCTTATAATAGTTACAATATGTTCATATGTGAGCTTTGCTGCACCTTTTATACTTGAGTTTGCTTCAAACAACCTTGCTAGCCTAGCCTTGTATTGAGAGGAATTATTCTCGTGCATCCAAATCCTTGAGCCAAAAACCATGCCATTTGTGTCCACCATACCTACCTACCACATGGTATTTCTCCGCCATTCCAAAGTACATTACTTGAGTGCTACCTTTAAAATTCTATTCCTTTGCCTTTGCAATATACAGCTCATGGGACAAATAGCCTTAAAAACTATTGTGGTGAAGAATATGTACTTATGTGTCTTATTTCTTAATAAGTTGCTTGTTGAGCGGTAACCATGTTTCTGGGGACGCCATCAACTTTTACCTTTGTTGAACATCATGTGAGTTGCTATGCATGTTCGTCTTGTCTGAAGTAAGGGCGATTTTCATGATCAAATGGTTTGAGTATGCATACTGTTAGAGAAGAACATTGGGCCGCTAACTAAAGCCATGATTCATGGTGGAAGTTTCGGTGTGGACAACTAATCCTCAATCTCTTATGAGAATATTAACTGTTGTTGAATGCTTATGCATTAAAGAGGAGTCCATTATCACGTTGTCTATGTTGTCCCGGTATGGATGTCTAAGTTGAGAATAATCAAAAGCGAGAAATCCAATGCGAGCTTTCTCCTTAGACCTTTGTACGGGCGGCATAGAGGTACCCCTTTGTGACACTTGGTTGAAACATATGCTATGCAATGATAATCCGTGTTAATCCAAGCTAATTAGGACAAGGTGCGAGCACTATTGGTATACTATGCATGAGGCTTGCAACTTATAAGATATCTTATACATAACACATATGCTTTATTACTACCGTTGACAAAATTGTTTCTTGTTTTCAAAATGAAAAGCTCTAGCACAAATATAGTAATCAATGCTTCCCTCTGCGAAGGGCCTATCTTTTACTTTATTGTTGAGTCAGTTTGCCTATTCTTTTTATCCCAGAAGCAAACACTTGTATCAACTGTGTGCATTGATTCTTATATGTTTACCTATTGCACTTGTTATATTACTTTGTGTTGACAATTATCCATGAGATATATATGTTGAAGTTGAAAGCAACCACTGAAACTTATATCTTCCTTTGTGTTGCTTCAATGCCTTTACTTTGAATTTATTGCTTTATGAGTAACTCTTATGCAAGTCTTATTGATGCTTGTCTTGAAAGTATTATTCATGAAAAGTCTTTGCTATATGATTCATTTGTTTACTCATTATCTTCATCATTGCTTCGAATCGCTGCATTCATCTCATATGCTTACAACAGTATGATCAAGATTATGATAGCATGTCACTTCAGAAATTATCTTTGTTATCGTTTACCTACTCGAGGGCGAGTAGGAACTAAGCTTGGGGATGCTTGATACGTCCCAAACGTATCTATAATTTCTTATGTTCCATGCTACTTTATTGATGATACTCACATGTTTTATACACATTATATGTCATTATTATGCATTTTCCGGCACTAACCTATTGACGAGATGCCGAAGAGCTAGTTGCTGTTTTCTGCTGTTTTTGGTTTCAGAAATCCTAGTAAGGAAATATTCTCGGAATTGGACGAAATCAATGCCCAGGGTCCTATTTTTCCACGAAGCTTCCAGAAGACCGGAGAGGAAATGAAGTGGGGCCACGAGGTGGCGACACACTAGGGCGGCGCGGCCCAAGCCCTGGCCGCGCCGGCCTATTGTGTGGGCCCCTCGTGACTCTCCCGACTCTGCCCTTCCGCCTACTTAAAGCCTTCGTCGCGAAACCCCCAGTACCGAGAGCCACGATACGGAAAACCTTACAGAGACGCGCCGCCAATCCCATCTCGGGGGATTCAGGAGATCGCCTCCGGCACCCTGCCGGAGAGGGGAATCATCTCCCGGAGGTCTCTTCATCACCATGATCGCCTCCGGATCGATGTGTGAGTAGTTCACCCCTGGACTATGGGTCCATAGCAGTAGCTAGATGGTTGTCTTCTCCTCATTGTGCTATCATGTTAGATCTTGTGAGCTGCCTATCATGATCAAGATCATCTATTTGTAATCCTTCATGTTGTGTTTGTTGGGATCCGATGAATATTGAATACTATGTCAAGTTGATTATCAATCTATCATATATGTTGTTTATGTTCTTGCATGCTCTCCATTGCTAGTAGAGGCTCGGCCAAGTTGATACTTGTGACTCCAAGAGGGAATATTTATGCTCGATAGTGGGTTCATGCCTCCATTAAATGCGGGACGAGTGACGGAAAGTTCTAAGGTTGTGGATGTCTTGTTGCCACTAGGGATAAAACATCGATGCTTTGTCTAAGGATATTTGTGTTGATTACATTACGCACCATACTTAATGCAATTGTCCGTTGTTTGCAACTTAATACTTGGAAGGGGTTCGGATGATAACTCTGAAAGTGGACTTTTTAGGCATAGATGCATGCTGGATAGCGGTCTATGTACTTCGTCGTAATGCACTGATTGAATCTCATAGTACTCATCATGATATATGTATGTGCATTGTTATGCCTTCTTTATTTGTCAATTGCCCAACTGTAATTTGTTCACCCAACATCTGTTTATCTTATGGGAGAGACACCACTAGTGATCTGTGGACCCCGGTCCTATTCTTTACATCTGAAATACAAATCTACTGCAATTGTTCTTTACTGTTCTTCGCAAACAATCATCATCATCCACACTATACATCTAATCCTTTGTTTACAGCAAGCCGGTGAGATTGACAACCTCACTGTTACGTTGGGGCAAAGTACTGTGATTGTGTTGTGCAGGTTCCACGTTGGCGCCGGAATCCCTGGTGTTGCGCCGCACTATACTCCGCCGCCATCAACCTTCAACGTGCTTCTTGGCTCCTACTGGTTCGATAAACCTTGGTTTCTTTCTGGGGGAAAACTTGCTACTGTACGCATCACACCTTCCTCTTGGGGTTCCCAACGGACGTGTGTCTCACGCGCCATCGCCTGATAACCTCGATGACTCCTTGTCTCTCCTTGATGTAATCTAGTGCAAGCTCCTTATTTTCTCCCGTCTCAAACCAACAGATTGGAGATCTGCACTTCCTTCCGTACAATGCTTCATACTGTGCCATTTGGATACTACTCTGATAACTATTGTTGGATGAAAACTCTGCTAATGCTAGATGGTCCTACAATGAGCCTCCAAAGTTTAGAGCACAAGCTCTAAGCATGTCTTTAAGTATTTGATTAGTTCTCTCCGTCTGTCCTCCGGTTTGTGGGTGATATGCCGTGCTGAAATCCAACTTGGATCCTAGAGCTTCTTGGAGTTGTTTCTAAAATGCTGACGTGAAGATCGAACCTCTATCTGAGACTATCTTCTTTAGTACTCCATGTTTGCTAACTATTTCCTTGACATATATATCCACAAGCTTCTCAGAAGTATCCTTCTGATTTACCGCTATAAAATGAGCACTCTTGGTAAGTCTATCAACAATTACCCATATCATATCCTTCTTTTTACTGGTCATTGGTAGATCGGTAACAAAATCCATTCCGATCTCATCCCATTTCCATTCCGGAATATCCAAAGGTTTAAGTAGTCCAATAGGACTTTGATGTTCTGCCTTTACTCGTTGACATGTATGACATTCGGAGACATACTTTGCTATTTCCCTTTCCATGTTGTTCCACCAGAACATTTCTTTCAAATCCATATACATCTTGGTACTTCCCGGATGTATCGAGTAAGGTGTTTCATGAGCTTCCTTCAGTATGATTGCCTTAACTCCCGGATCATCTGGTACACACATCCTCTTATGAAAGTAGAATGAATCAAATTCTCCAACATTGAATTCAAATGGTTTTCCTTCCTCTATTCGATCTCTTGAGTTCTTCTTGGATGAATGGATCATCAACTTGTTTTCGAATAATCTCATATTTCAAATCAGAATACATCTCATCCATGATCTTCAAGGTTGCTACACTTCCCACTGTATCACCTTGAATGAGTAAGATCTGGGCTTCTTCTAACTCTTTCCGAGGTTCCTTTGGAATCTCTGATTCCGTAGGTTGATTCTCGGTACTCTTTTTGCTTAAAGCATCTGCTACTACATTAGCTTTGCCTGGTGTATAGTTGATTGTCAGTTCATAATCCTTAATCAACTCTAACCATCTCTTATGTCTCATGTTCAATTCCTTTTGGGTAAATACTTCAAACTCTTATGATCTGTATATAGCTCACACTTGGATCCATAAAGAAATTGCCTCCAACTCTTCAAAGCATACACGACTGCCGCCAACTCTAAGTCATGTACTTGGTAGTTATGCTCATGTGGCTTCATTTTCCTTGATCCATAAGCTATTACTTTACGGTCTTGCATTAGAACACATCCAAGTCCATTCTTGGAAGCGTCACATTATACCGTGTAATCCTTTCCTGGTTCTGGAACTGCTAACACTGGTGTTGTGGTTAACTTCTCCTTGAGTTTCTGAAAACTCGCTTCACATTCATCAGTCCACACAAATGGAGTGTTTTTCTTGAGTAACTTGGTCATTTGTCCTGCAATCTTCGAAAATCCCTCGATGAATCTTCGATAGTAACCTGTCATTCCAAGAACTCCTCTTATTTCCTTAGCATTCTTGGGTGAATTCCACTCCAATACAGACTGAACTTTGCTTGGATTCACAGCTATCCCTTTTTTGGTGATGACATGCCCAAGAAATTCGACACTATCCAACCAAAATTTTCACTTGCTAAACTTAGCATACAGTTGATGTTCTCTCAAGATCTGTAAAACTATCTTCAAATGCTTTGCATGTTCCTCTTTATCTTTGGAATATATAAGAATGTCATCGATAAACACTATCACAAACTTGTCCAAGTACTTCATGAATATCTTGTTCATCAAATTCATGAAAATAGGTGGTGCATTTGTTAGTCCAAATGGTACAACCAAGTATTCATGGTGTCCATACCTTGATACAAAAGCTATTTTTGGAACATCTTCCTTCTTAATCTTGATTTGATGGTATCTTGACCTCAAATCTATCTTCGAAAAGACTCCGGCTCCTTGAACTTGATCAAAAAGATCTTTTATTCTGGGCAAAGGATACTTGTTCTTGATTGTTACATTGTTGAGATTCCTATAATCTCCACACATTCTCTTTCCTCAATCTCTTTTATCCACGAATATAACTGGTGTACCCCATGGTGACACACTTTCCTGGATAAATCCTTTCTGTTCTAGTTCATTGATACGTCTCCGACGTATCGATAATTTCTTATGTTCCATGCTACATTATTGATGATATCTACATGTTTTATACACATTATATGTCGTATTTATGCATTATCCGGCACTAACCTATTAACAAGATGCCGAAGAGCCGATTCTTTGTTTTCTGCTGTTTTTGGTTTCAGAAATCCTAGTAAAGAAATATTCTCGGAATTGGACGAAATCAACGCCCAGGGTCCTATTTTTACATGAAGCTTCCAGAAGACCGGAGGGGAGACGAAGTGGGGCCACGGGGCGCCGCCACACTAGGGCGGCGCGGCCTAGAGGGGCCCGCGCGGCCCTAGCGTGTGGGGCCCCCGTGACTCTCCCGACTCCGCCCTTTCGCCTACTTAAAGCCTTCGTCGCGAAACCCCCAGTACCGAGAGCCACGATACGGAAAACCTTACTGAGACGCCGCCGCCGCCAATCCCATCTCGGGGGATTCTGGAGATCACCTCCGGCACCCTGCCGGAGAGGGGAATCATCTCCCGGAGGACTCTTCACCGCCATGGTCGCCTCCGGAGTGATGAGTGAGTAGTTCACCCCTGGACTATGGGTCCATAGCAGTAGCTAGATGGTTGTCTTCTCCTCATTGTGCTTCATTGTCGGATCTTGTGAGCTGCCTAACATGATCAAGATCATCTATCCGTAATACTATATGTTGTGTTTGTCGGGATCCGATGGATAGAGAATACTATGTTATGTTAATTATCAATCTATTACCTATGTGTTGTTTATGATCTTGCATGCTCTCCGTTATTAGTAGAGGCTCGGCCAAGTTTTTGCTCTTAACTCCAAGAGGGAGTATTTATGCTCGATAGTGGGTTCATGCCTCCATTAAATGCGGGACGAGTGACGAAAGTTCTAAGGTTGTGGATGTGCTTGTTGCCACTAGGGATAAAACATTGATGCTATGTCTAAGGATGTAGTTATTGATTACATTACACACCATACTTAATGCAATTGTCCGTTGTTTTGCAACTTAATACTGGAAGGGGTTCGGATGATAACCTGAAGGTGGACTTTTTAGGCATAGATGCATGCTGGATAGCGGTCTATGTACTTTGTCGTAATGCCCAACTAAATCTCACTATATTTATCATATCATGTATGTGCATTGTTATGCCCTCTCTATTTGTTAATTGTCCGACTGTAATTTGTTCACCCAACATGCTTTTATCTTATGGGAGAGACACCTCTAGTGAACTGTGGACCCCGGTCCTATTCTTTACATCGCATACAATCTACTGCAATTGTTCTTTACTGTTTTCTGCAAACAATCATCTTCCACACAATACGGTTAATCCTTTGTTACAGCAAGCCGGTGAGATTGACAACCTCACTTGTTTCGTTGGGGCAAAGTACTTTGGTTGTGTTGTGCAGGTTCCACGTTGGCGCCGGAATCCCTGGTGTTGCGCCGCATTACATTCCGCCACCATCAACCTTCAACGTGCTTCTTGGCTCCTCCTGGTTCAATAAACCTTGGTTTCTTTCTGAGGGAAAACTTGCTGCTGTGCGCATCATACCTTCCTCTTGGGGTTCCCAACGAACGTGTGAGATACACGCCATCAAGCATATTTTCTGGCGCCGTTGCCGGGGAGATCAAGACACGCTGCAAGGGGAGTCTCCACAATCCAATATCTTTACTTTGTTTTTGTCTTGCTTTATTTTATTTACTACTTTGTTTGCTGCATTATATCAAAACACAAAAAAATTAGTTGCTAGCTTTACTTTATTTACTATCTTGCACTCTATATCAAAAACACAAAAAAATTAGTTACTTGCATTTATTTTATCTAGTTTGCTTTATTTACTACTGCTAAAATGGCTACCCCTGAAAATACTAAGTTGTGTGACTTCACAACCACAAATAATAATGATTTCTTATGCACACCTATTGCTCCACCTGCTACTACAGCAGAATTCTTTGAAATTAAACCCGCTTTACTTGAATCTTGTTATGCGAGAGCAATTTTACAGTGTTAGTTACGATGATGCTTGCTGCCCATCTCAATAATTTTGTTGAATTGTGTGAAATGCAAAAGTATAAAGATGTAGATGGTGACATTATAAAATTAAAATTGTTTCCTTTCTCATTAAGAGGAAGAGCTAAAGATTGGTTGCTATCTTTGCCTAAGAATAGTATTGATTCATGGACTAAATGTAAGGATGCTTTTATTGGTAGATATTATCCTCCCGCTAAAATTATATCTTTGAGAAGTAGCATAATGAATTTCAAGCAATTAGATAATGAACATGTTGCTCAAGCATGGGAGAGAATGAAATCTTTGGTAAAGAATTTCCCAACCCATGGACTGACTACTTGGATGATCATCCAAACCTTCTATGCGGGACTAAATTTTTCTTCGCGGAATTTATTGGATTCAGCTGCTGGAGGTACCTTTATGTCCATCACTTTGGGGGCGGCTACAAAGCTTCTTGATGATATGATGATAAATTACTCTGAATGGCACACGGAAAGAGCTCCACAAGGTAAGAAGGTAAATTCTGTTGAAGAAACCTCCTCCTTGAGTGATAAGATTGATGTGATTATGTCTATGCTTGTGAATGGTAGATCTAATGTTGATCCAAATAATGTTCCTTTAGCTTCATTGGTTGCTCAAGAAGAAAATGTTGATGTGAATTTCATTAAAAACAATAATTTCAACAACAATGCTTATAGGAACAATTATGGTAATAACTATAGGCCATATCCTTACGCTAATGGTAATGGTTATGGTAATTCTTATAGGAATTCTTACAACAATAATAGGAGTGTACCCCCTGGTCTTGAAGCCATGCTTAAAGAATTTATTAGTACACAAACTGCTTTTAACAAATCTGTTGAGGAAAAACTTGATAAAATTGATATTCTTGCTTCTAGAGTTGATAGACTTGCCTCTGATGTTGATCTTTTAAAATTGAAAGTTATGCCTAATAAGGATATTGATAATAAGATTACTACTACAGCAAATGCCATCCAAGTTAGAATTAATGAGAATATAAGATTAATGGCTGAATTGCGTGCTAGGTGGGATAGAGAAGAAAATGAAAAACTAGCTAAAGAGAATAATGTAGCTAAAGTTTGGACTATTACCACCACAAGTAATGTTGATTCCTCACATGTTGCTGCACCTCCTACTATCAATGGTAAAATAATTGGTGTTGGCAATGTTTCTGCTCCTAGTGCAAAGCGTACAAAACTGTCTGAAATTGCTAAAACTGCTGAAATTGCTTGTGATAAAACTGCTGAAATTTTTTCCAACCTTGGGGACAATGATCCCATTGCTGTAGCTCATAATGATTTGGATTTTGATGATTGTCACATCTCTGAAGTTATAAAGTTCTTACAAAAACTTGCTAAGAGTCCTAATGCTAGTGCTGTGAATTTGGCCTTTACAAAACATATTACAAATGCTCTCATAAAAGCTAGAGAAGAGAAACTAAAACTTGAAACCTCTATTCCTAGGAAGTTAGAAGATGGTTGGGAGCCCATCATTAAAATGAGGGTCAATGATTTTGATTGTAATGCTTTATGTGATCTTGGTGCAAGTATTTCCGTTATGCCTAAGAAAGTCTATGATATGCTTGACTTGCCACCATTGAAAAATTGTTATTTGGATGTTAATCTCGCTGATAATGCTAAAAAGAAACCTTTGGGGAGAGTTGATAATGTTCACATTACCGTTAACAATAACCTTGTCCCCGTTGATTTTGTTGTCTTGGATATTGAATGCAATGCATCTTGCCCCATTATATTGGGAAGACCTTTTCTTCGAACCGTTGGTGCTACTATTGATATGAAGGAAGGTAATATTAAATATCAATTTCCTCTCAAGAAAGGTATGGAACACTTCCCTAGAAAAAGAATGAAGTTACCTTATGATTCTATTATTAGAGCAAATTATGATGTTGATGCTTCATCTCTTGATAATACTTGATTTACACTTTCTGCGCCTAGGCTGAAAGGCGTTAAAGAAAGCGCTTATGGGAGACAACCCATGTTTTTACTACAGTATTTTTGTTTTATATTTGAGTCTTGGAAGTTGTTTACTACTGTAGCAACCTCTCCTTATCTTAGTTTTGTGTTTTGTTGTGCCAAGTAAAGTCTTTGATAGTAAGGTTCATACTAGATTTGGATTACTGCGCAGAAACAGATTTCTTTGCTGTCACAAATCTGGGCCTAATTCTCTGTAGGTAACTCAGAAAATTATGCCAATTTACGTGAGTGATCCTCAGATATGTACGCAACTTTCATTCAATTTGGGTATTTTCATTTGAGCAAGTCTGGTGCCTCAATAAAATCCATCTTTACGGACTGTTCTGTTTTGACAGATTCTGCCTTTTATTTCGCATTGCCTCTTTTGCTATGTTGGATGAATTTCTTTGATCCATTAATGTCCGAGTAGCTTTATGCAATGTCCAGAAGTGTTAAGAATGATTGTGTCACCTCTGAACATGTTAATTTTTATTGTCCACTAACCCTCTAATGAGTTGTTTCGAGTTTGGTGTGGAGGAAGTTTTCAAGGATCAAGAGAGGAGAATGATGCAATATGATCAAGGAGAGTGAAAGCTCTAAGCTTGGGGATGCCCCGGTGGTTCACCCCTGCATATTCTAAGAAGACTCAAGCGTCTAAGCTTGGGGATGCCCAAGGCATCCCCTTCTTCATCGACAACATTATCGGGTTCCTCCCTTGAAACTATATTTTTATTCGGTCACACCTTATGTACTTTACTTGGAGCGTCTGTTTGCTTTTAGTTTTGTTTGTGTTTGAATAAAATGGATCCTAGCATTCATTGTGTGGGAGAGAGACACGCTCCGTTTTTGCATATGAACAAATATGTCCTTAAGCTTTAGTCATAGTATTCATGGCGAAGGTTGAATCTTCTTCGTTAAATTGTTATATGGTTGGAATCGGGAAATGCTACATGTAGTAATTTTAAAATGTCTTGAATAATTTGATACTTGGCAATTGTTGTGCTCATGTTTAAGCTCTTGCATCATATACTTTGCACCCATTAATGAAGAAACACCTAGAGCTTGCTAATTTGGTTTGCATATTTGGTCTCTCTAAAGTCTAGATAATATCTAGTATTGAGTTTTGAACAACAAGGAAGACGGTGTAGAGTCTTATAATGTTTACAATATGTCTTTTATGTGAGTTTTGCTGCACCGTTCATCCTTGTGTTTGTTTCAAATAACCTTGCTAGCCTAAACCTTGTATCGAGAGGGAATACTTCTCATGCATCCAAAATCCTTGAGCCAACCACTATGCCATTTGTGTCCACCATACCTACCTACTACATGGTATTTCTCCGCCATTCCAAAGTAAATTGCTTGAGTGCTACCTTTAAAATTCCATCATTCGCCTTTATAATATATAGCTCATGGGACAAAATAGCCTAAAAACTATTGTGGTATTGAATATGTACTTATGCACTTTATCTCTTATTAAGTTGCTTGTTGTGCGATAACCATGTTCTCGGGGACGCCATCAACTCTTTGTTGAATATCATGTGAGTTGCTATGCATGTCCGTCTTGTCCGAAGTAAGAGAGATCTACCACCTTAATGGTTGGAGCATGCATATTGTTAGAGAAGAACATTGGGCCGCTAACTAAAGCCATGAATCATGGTGGAAGTTTCAGTTTTGGACATATATCCTCAATCTCATATGAGAACACTAATTGTTGCTACATGCTTATGCATTAAAGAGGAGTCCATTATCTCGTTGTCCATGTTGTCCCGGTATGGATGTCTAAGTTGAGAATAATCAAAAGCGAGAAATCCAAAATGCGAGCTTTCTCCTTAGACCTTTGTACAGGCGGCATGGAGGTACCCCTTTGTGACACTTGGTTAAAACATGTGTATTGCGATGATCCGGTAGTCCAAGCTAATTAGGACAAGGTGCGGGCACTATTAGTATACTATGCATGAGGCTTGCAACTTGTAAGATATAATTTACATAACTCATATGCTTTATTACTACCGTTGACAAAATTGTTTCATGTTTTCAAAATAAAAGCTCTAGCACAAATATAGCAATCGATGCTTTCCTCTTTGAAGGACCTTTCTTTTACTTTTATGTTGAGTCAGTTCACCTATTTCTCTCCACCTCAAGAAGCAAACACTTGTGTGAACTATGCATTGATTCCTACATACTTGCATATTGCACTTGTTATATTACTCTATGTTGACAATTATCCATGAGATATACATGTTACAAGTTGAAAGCAACCGCTGAAACTTAATCTTCCTTTGTGTTGCTTCAATACCTTTACTTTGATTTATTGCTTTATGAGTTAACTCTTATGCAAGACTTATTGATGCTTGTCTTGAAGTACTATTCATGAAAAGTCTTTGCTTTATGATTCATTTGTTTACTCATGTCATTACCATTGTTTTGATCGCTGCATTCATTACATATGCTTACAATAGTATGATCAAGGTTATGATGGCATGTCACTCCAGAAATTATCTTTGTTATCGTTTACCTGCTCGGGACGAGCAGAACTAAGCTTGGGGATGCTGATACGTCTCCGACGTATCGATAATTTCTTATGTTCCATGCTACATTATTGATGATATCTACATGTTTTATACACATTATATGTCGTATTTATGCATTTTCCGGCACTAACCTATTAACAAGATGCCGAAGAGCCAGTTGTTGTTTTCTGCTGTTTTTGGTTTCAGAAATCCTAGTAAAGAAATATTCTCGGAATTGGACGAAATCAACGCCCAGGGTCCTATTTTTGCACGAAGCTTCCAGAAGACCGGAGGGGAGACGAAGTGGGGCCACGAGGCGCCACCACACTAGGGCGGCGCGGCCTAGAGGGGGCCGCGCGGCCCTGGCGTGTGGGGCCCTCGTGACTCTCCCGACTCGCCCTTCCGCCTACTTAAAGCCTTCGTCGCGAAACCCCCGGTGCCGAGAGCCACGATACGGAAAACCTTACCGAGACGCCGCCGCCGCCAATCCCATCTCGGGGGATTCGGAGATCACCTCCGGCACCTGCCGGAGAGGGGAATCATCTCCCGGAGGACTCTTCACCGCCATGGTCGCCTCCGGAGTGATGAGTGAGTAGTTCACCCCTGGACTATGGGTCCATAGCAGTAGCTAGATGGTTGTCTTCTCCTCATTGTGCTTCATTGTCGGATCTTGTGAGCTGCCTAACATGATCAAGATCATCTATCCGTAATACTATATGTTGTGTTTGTCGGGATCCGATGGATAGAGAATACTATGTTATGTTAATTATCAATCTATTACCTATGTGTTGTTTATGATCTTGCATGCTCTCCGTTATTAGTAGAGGCTCTGGCCAAGTTTTTGCTCTTAACTCCAAGAGGGAGTATTTATGCTCGATAGTGGGTTCATGCCTCCATTAAATGCGGGACGAGTGACGGAAAGTTCTAAGGTTGTGGATGTGCTTGTTGCCACTAGGGATAAAACATTGATGCTATGTCTAAGGATGTAGTTATTGATTACATTACGCACCATACTTAATGCAATTGTCTCGTTGTTTTGCAACTTAATACTTGGAAGGGGTTCGGATGATAACTCTGAAGGTGGACTTTTAGGCATAGATGCATGCTTGGATAGCGGTCTATGTACTTTGTCGTAATGCCCAACTAAATCTCACTATATTTATCATATCATGTATGTGCATTGTTATGCCCTCTCTATTTGTCAATTGCCCGACTGTAATTTGTTCACCCAACATGCTTTTATCTTATGGGAGAGACACCTCTAGTGAACTGTGGACCCCGGTCCTATTCTTTACATCGCATACAATCTACTGCAATTGTTCTTTACTTGTTTTCTCGCAAACAATCATCTTCCACACAATACGGTTAATCCTTTGTTACAGCAAGCCGGTGAGATTGACAACCTCATCTGTTTCGTTGGGGCAAAGTACTTTGGTTGTGTTGTGCGGGTTCCACGTTGGCGCCGGAATCCCTGGTGTTGCGCCGCATTACATTCCGCCACCATCAACCTTCAACGTGCTTCTTGGCTCCTCCTGGTTCGATAAACCTTGGTTTCTTTCTGAGGGAAAACTTGCTGCTGTGCGCATCATACCTTCCTCTTGGGGTTCCCAACGAACGTGTGAGATACATGCCATCATTCATCAATCCGAGCTTTCAATTCCACTAACTCCCTTGGTCCCATCTTATATGGTGGTTGAGCTATTGGTGTTGTGCCTGGAATCGGGTCAATTGTGAATTCTATCTCCCTATCGGGTGGCATACCCGGTAGTTCCTTGGGAAACACGTCTTGGAACTCATTTACCATAGGGATTTCTTCAATCTTTACCTCCTTCAAATTGTTAAGCTCCAATCCTATCTCCAACTGAGTATATTTGTCTCCCTAAAATACTATCTGACCTCCAATGGAATTGCGGAGTGATACTGTTTTGTCTCCACAGTTAATCACTGATCCATTCTCCGTCAACCAGTCCATCCCTAGGATGACTGAGATATCCTTCATGGGAATGATGAAAAGGTACGCGAAATAAACACAGTCACATATGGTTATGACTTGTGCCTCTTTCACGTGGGTTACTAAGATCGTTCCCCCCGCAGATAAGACAGATATGGGGTATTCTAATTTGGAACATCTAATCCCGTATTTTTCCACGAAATCCCGTGCAAGAAATGATGTAGTTGCTCCCATATAAAATAATACTTTGCCAGGATGAGTAAGAATGCTGAGCGTACCTAAGACTGCTTGATCCGACTCTCCAGCTTGTTCCAAGGTTGTGCAATTCAGCTTTCCATACGGTTGTTGTTGTTGTTGTTGTTGTTGTTGTTGTTGTTGTTGTTGTTGTTGTTGTTGTTGTTGTTGTTGTTGTCCTCCTCCCAAGTTCTGTCCACTCCACGATGCCTTGTTCGGACACTCCGGCTTGATGTGTCTCTCTTGCCTGCAACCATAGCATATGATCCTGGGCTTCTGACAGTCCTTCTGTACATGTCCTTTCTGCCCACAGCTGTGGCAAATGATTTGATTCCTTGGGTTCTGATTCGGACCTCCACGGTTGTATTGATTACCAGTAGGTTGGAATCGGGATTTGAAACTCCTGTCTGGTGTTGGTTTAGTAACTGGATACTTCCTTGGCTCGATACGAGCCCTCTTCGTCCTATCCTCCTGGACCTGCCTGTAGTCATCCTCGAAAGTGATTGCCGAGTCATTCAGTTCCTGGAATTCTGCAGTCCGTTCCAGCCTCAGTTGCATCTTCATGTAAGGGTTCATTCCTTTCGTAAACCACTTCTTCCTCTTTTCATCCGAGTTCACCTCCTCGGGCGCATACCTTGATAGTCTGTTGAAATCACGAACGTACTGCATGATTGGTGCAGTGTTCTGTTGTAGTTCGTCAAACTCCCTCTTCTTTAACTCCACCATGCTTTCCGGAACATGAGCATCCCATAACTTCTTGTTAAATTCTTCCCATGTGAACACCTTTTCTGGAGGATGTAATGCAACGACATTCTCCCACCATGATGCCGCTGGTCCTGACAGCAGATAGGTGGCATACCTAATCTTCTCCTCATCATTGCATCCAATGGTTCTTAACTTCCTTTCTGTATCCATCAGCCAATCTTCTGCATCCATTCGTTCTGAAGCCGATGCAAAAGGTAATGGCCTTGCATTCTGAAAGTCCGATAGAGTCACGCATCTTCCTTCGTTACCCTTGTCATTGACAACCTTAGCGAAGAAATCTTGCATATTATTTTTTTGACTCTCCTGATAGCTCCTCCTATCTTCTTCCATAGACCTCATGTACTGTTGGAAGTCTGGGTGTAACATCAGATGCGGTGGTGGTTCATTCTCCATTTTGGATGTTGCATCTACTTCTTCCTTTTCTTTCGCCCCCCGCTCTCTTCTAGCCTCTTCGGTCTCAACTAACGCCATATCCCCATAGTCCTGTAACAAAGAGCGATTACTCATAATTACACCATGCAAATGTTTTCTGAGCTCAACTCATTGCCCAGTACTAGTCACACAATGAAATCAAGAAGCAAATCCAAAGCAAACATTTATTATGTATATACACCGTATATAACATAACATTACACACATATATTACATGTGGCGTATATAACCACTTATTTGGCTCAAAGCCCAAGCCAACGGAATTTAAAATACGTCTTAGTACAATACCATCTATACTACATTATTCCTCTCTCGAGCACTACTCCTCATCATCTTCGTTCGCCTCCGTGTACATACCTGGAGTCCATCCGGTACAGCGGTTGGTCTTCCGAACACCGTCCGGAACATATGTCCTTCCAGTTGGAATGTAGTCTGAGTCGGACGAAGTGCCGAGATAGAGATATGTCATGCCGAAATAGCTGGACAGTGACTCGTATGTATCCCCAGTAGGATACACACCTCCCTCATTCGCCATCCATGAAGGGTTTCTATCAACTTGCCCCCTCATCTTCTTCTTTTTCTTCTTCTTCACTCCGGAACTTTCACCTACCTCATATTGAGATGTTTTTGAGATCCCCATCTCCAAATCAAGAGAAATGGAGTTGGTATCTTTCTCTTCCTGCCCATAGTGTCGGTTAATATACTGGTTAACCTCGCCTCCTTCATCTTCCGTATCACATGTGATAGGTTCTTCTTCATCTCCAAAGGGTTCCCCGAAACGCCAACCAGTCGAGTTCTCGATTGGTGACTCCGAGCAAGCTAGGTTTCTCGAATCGTCTCCCCTATATCCTGAATCATATGATGCTGACACATGTGGATAATGTGGAACGAAGTTGGGTGTGAGTGGTTCTGACTTTGGCACCTGGTCACTCAAATCTACGTAGCTGTTTAGGAGCAAGAAAGGTGTTGTATGTTGGGGTTGTGCCCTAAGATCATGCATTCGAGCATGGACTTTGTCAGGGTCCGTGAACTCAGCTAGCATGTGTGTGACTTCCTCCACCATCTTCATGTGAAGTAAATACATCGTAGTCAGCAAGGACTTAAAGCTGTCCATGCGTTGTGTTGCTACTTTAAGATGTTTGTGTGCCATGAGCAGATGATTCAGAGAAGGATCCTCATCTTCCTCGGCATGAGGCACATGAGAATACTCTGAACACAGGAATTCTACAGATTTGTGTTGCCTAAGTTCGAGAATTGTCTTGAAGATAGCCATGTGGTACGCCGTTGTGAGTGTTTTGGCTTCTCCATACGGCATAATGCGACTCATCTCCAGTTGCTTAGGTAGTTGAACTGAAACTCTGCACTTGGCAACTATCTCGCCATCATAGTAGATGTACTTGAGAACAGGAATCCTCGTTTCGCAACGAAGTTCCTTCAGCATCCCTCGCAGGAGATCTATAAGACTTCCCTCATAATCGCCAAGCCAGCCTTCAACCTTCCTTAAAGTCCTCTTTGGAAAAGTGTACGCCATTTTGGCTGTATACATGAGTAGAATATTAGTAGTGATGATGCATCATAATAGTTATAATAAATAATTATCGCACTAAAATATATGATTTTGCTATTCTCAATTGAATAAATACCATATTTCTAGAGAATTGTTTACTGTTCCTACTTGACTCCTACAGGTTTTCCCTTTACTAGGTTTTTCCAACCTAATGTCGCAACATATGCTCTGATACCAGCTGCGGTCATCCAGCATACCACTGCATGTTGTAGTATACAAGTCGTTGATATGATCTTCATCAAGGGACTTCTTCACAAATATCACAGCCCTCAGAGTGGTACAACAGAAACATTGTAGGTCATAACACTCTAGATTAGATTACAATCATGGTCTTAACAAGTTGGTATTCTCACAGGTCCGATGAGAACACCCTAAGATACTACTGAAGTCTTATTACAAACCAACATAAAGATTAAACTGAGCTCAACAACTTATTTAGGTAAGCTACTATGCTGCTCGGCTCTAAGATGTCTAGGGTAAGACACTACTCCTCCGCCTCATTGTTGTCAGCTCCGTAGACTATTTCGTAGTCCACGCCTTCCACTCTTCCGGACAGATCAGGATCCTCGTAGACCAGCTCGTAATCTACTTCTGGTTCTCCGTTGGTGGCCTCCACTTCATTGTCACAGTCTAGCAAGGGTGTCGAAAGAAAGTGAGTACATAGGTACTCAACAAGTTCAAAAGAGAAAAGGTGTTTGACGCACTAGCTACGACCATTGATCAGAAAATCTCGGGTCAATGCATGTTTCGAAAACATTTCTTCAAAAGGTTTATTTTATTCTAAAAACTTTGTCTGACAGTCTTCACAGGTTGAACAGAACTTCACGGAGTTCCTTTCCTGCTGCGTTCGTAGTTCCCTTCCCGGAACAGGGACTGCCAACCACAAGAAAAAGGTGTTTGATGCACTAGCTACGACCATTGATCAGAAAATTTCAGGTCAATGCATGTTTTGAAAACATTTTTTCAAAAGGTTTATTTTATTCTGAAAACTATGCCTGCCAGTCTTCACAGGTTGAACAGAACTTCACGAAGTTCCTTTCCTGCCGCGTTCGTAGTTCCAATCCCGGAACAGGGAGTGACAGCCACAATTTGATACACTCTGCAGAGGTGCGTTACTTTTCCCATGAGAGAGCTTATCCTTGATACCAACCGAGACGCGTTTCTTGTCCACACTTCCTTGGTGTGGGGCCATGTATAAGATCCAAGCCAATCACTGCCTTCTCCGCGTCCCTGCATACCCACCCTTTTGTCCATCCGTACATCCCCGTTAGATATCTCCCGATCATACGGCCTTACCCCCGATGTACTATGGACAATCCCTTGCGACGATTCTGCCGATGACGGATCTTGTGCCAGTAAAAAGATCCTTTAATAAATTGAAGGCAAGGACACGTGGCCGCCCAATCTCAAACTCCCTTTAGTTTATAATCGCAGAGGGCAGATTTTACCCTTTCCTTCTCGCAACCCTTCTTCCTTGCTCATCCTCCTTACTTCACAACCACTGCGCCGCCACCACCGCCCTTCTTTAGATCTCGCGATGGTGAAGAAGAGGAATCTCACTCTCACCGTCGGTGCTACGACTAGCGGCACCGCCACCAAAGCTTCGCCAAGCGCACCGAGGAAAGGCGCATCGGATGCCTCTCCCTAGCTCCTGCTCCGCCCGCGCCGGAGAGCTCCACAGCTGGTCCTGCGCCTGGTGATTGGCCGACTCCGACAAACACCAAGCGTGATGAGAAGAGGGATCGGAGCCTTGGCATAATTTCATCTAACGAGGGGAACGTCATTCTCCCAGGTGCGGCTTCACGCCCCAATCCCCCCGCCGGTTTTACTGTGATGTTCTTATCTTGTCTTTATCGCGGTCTCTCCCTTCCTGCTCATGAATTCCTCCGGCGCCTCCTTCGTGTGTATGAGATCCAATTGTGGCAGTTAACCCCCAATTCAATCCTCCATCTCGCTATCTTTATCAACCTATGTGAGGCTTTCCTGGGCATCGAACCTCATTTTGGTTTGTGGAAGAAGATCTTCTTCGTGAAGAGATACAACAGTAGTAGCGGGTCCTTCGTCACCGGCGGAGTTGGATTCGTCGTCCACAAAGAGGTCAATTACTTCAAT